>NC_034012.1:13422428-13542802 GCF_000346465.2 Prunus persica | reverse complement strand
TTATTGAAAATCATAAAAACAAAATCCTAAGGAGACTAACCCTGGATTGTAAGGCATCATGAAAATCTGTTCACCGTCTGTCTTCTGAAGTCGAGCTGCTACGAGTCGTGATCTTTCAGTTATTGTGCCAGAGTTGGCACTAACTGTAGCAGGGTCGATAAAGCCAACCATACTGCACATATTGGCTTTTTTCAAAACATCGTGTAAGTACCTAAACAAATAAAATAATATAAACAAGTCAGCACACAAAACACGACGGTTATGTATAAAAAAACGACGTATTATAATATTTCACACGACGTACTGAAATAGATGAGGACGTTATAATATATTTATCACGACGGTTGTTAGTTAAGACGACGTGGTTAGTTAGTTAAGACGACGCAATATATAAACCAACGAGTTATTATTTTAGAAGTACAAACCTCATATATACAGCCAATACAGTAGCTCCAATTTCTTCCATGCCTGCAAATTGTGTAATATCTTCAGGCAGGAGGAAGGTATCGCGCTCACCACCAAACACCTCCTTATCAATTGTAAATTGGACTGTCTTATCCTCAGGCAGGAGTGTCGTTTCCACAAAACGACAAAGGGTTTTTAAAGAAGATGGCGCCTCCATTTTTGAATAAGCACCAACTTCAATAACCTGTTTAAAGAAATAAAAAAAATGACGTGGTAATTCAATAAAGACGACGGTTTAAGTAATAAAACGTCGTCTTAAAAGTATTTAAACGACGGTGAAAAAACTGTCGTGGTAATTCAATAAAGACGACGGTTTTATGAATAAAGCGTCGTCTGAAACCATTTAAACGACGGTGCAAAAACCGTCGTTTAAATATTTTATTACATCTTAAAAAAATTCCGCCGTCTAAGTTTTAAACAAACGACGGATTAAATAAAAATATCGACGTCTGAAATTTTGAAAAACAAATAAAAAAGGCAAAGTTATGTGAACATACCTTGTCGTCATGCTTTTCTTCATCTTCTTTCTCCTTTTCTTCTTCCTTCTCTTCATCTCTTTTTTCTTCTTCCTTCTCTTCATCTGGCTGATGTTTCCCCATTTTGGCAGTATCATCCTCCAAATGTAGGGATCTCACATCACCTCCAGAGCAGCTAGCTTTGTCAAACATTGGATTTTTGGGGCTTTGGCTAATTCTTGGTTTAAGCATGCTTGGATCAAAATTGGGAATTAATTGGGAAAGCTGACTCAGGAAATGCTCCCTCTCAGCCTCTACCAATTGTTTTGTCCTAGCCTCCATCCTTAAGGCCTCTTCCCTTGCCTTAGCCTCCATCTTTTTAGTCTCTTCTTGAAGGAGAACTCTTAAACTCTCCTTCAAACGGTCGTCAAAGCTCACCCTCTGTGGTTTGGGCAAATTGAAATATTGCCTTGGGGAAACACCAGCACCAACTCCCCTCAGTCTGCCTGGATGCTCGGGGCCCAAAGCCATGGTCAGCACATCATTGCTGCCATCTACTCTGACTTTGCCTTCCGAGACTTGTTTCTGCAATTCATCCTAAAAAAAGATAAACAAAAAAACACACGACGGTTATTTATGTACAAACGACGTATTATATAATTTCACACGACGCAATAACGTATAAACCGACGTTATTATAACTTATCACGACGGTAGTTATACCGACGTGGTTATTTATTTAAAACGACTAAATGAATAAACAACCGACGTCTTATGCTATAATTAAAGATAACAGAGTAGTGATTCCTATTTAGACCGTTAACGACGTTTTTAAAAAATTTTCGACGTGGTAATATCCTTCACACGACGCGAAAATGAACCACCGACGTCTTATGCTGTAATTACAGAAAACATAGTAGTGATTCCTATTTAGACCTTTAACGACGTTTTTAAAAACTTTTCGACGTGGTAATATCATTCACACGACGAAAAATATAACATACGACGTAATAAGAATAATTCACAGTTTAATAAAAATTTAAAACAGAGTGATAGTAGGCTTACAATTAATTTTGCTTTCTCTGCCACCTTTGGATCAGGGATGTTACCATGTTTGTCCTGTCTAGCTCTCTTCCATAAGGTAGATCGATCAATTTCTACCCCAGGCATGGTTTCCTCCAATTGATCCTCCAATCCAGCATATCCTTTTCGAGACAATCGATGATTGTACTCGAGTTTCTCCCTAATCTGTGCATGTTGAGAATGCACAGACTCAAAATCTTTGGATAGCCTTGAAGCTACAAAGGCATCCCATTGTGCTTTCTCTATGAATTTATATGTTTCAGGGGGTTGGCTTAATTTCTCCCTGTCATTGGTGTATGGAAGGATATAATGCCTCGTTAGTGTAGACTTGAAATCCTTCCATTTCTTGGAAGCAGAAGCTAAAACAGAGGTCTTGCCCCCTTGGCCTACGACAAAAGCCATGTCAACTGCTTCCCAAATCTGCTCCTTTATATCCTTGGGGATTTGGGACCATTTCTTGTCCACAAGTGGGATCCTGGAGCGTGCCAACACACCAATATACGACTGCATCTCAATATGTGCTTGGCCAACACCTTTCCCCCTTTTATTGTACTCAACAATTGGCCTCAGTTTCTGAAGCTTTCTCTTCACAACACGAGGCATTGTGCTCATACCTCGACCAGTCTTTGAATCATCTGAGATTGTTGTCTGGCTGGTTTGTTCTGTCTCAGCAGATGATGAAGCAAACTTCATCTTCTTCGAAGACTTCATCTCCTTCGAAGACTTATCTTGAGGAGCTACCATTCCAAGCTTCTTGGAGCCAGAATCCTTAGTTTGTTGTTGAGAAACCATTTTAACAGACAAAACTGCAAGTGAAAATATTTCAGGAAAACATTAAGAACACAAACGACGGTATTAAAAAAATACGACGTATGATATGATTTTAGACGACGCAATGAAATAATCTCAGACGTAATAAATGTTTAAAACCATTATTTATATAACGTCGTGGTATATATGTTCACACGACGTCAATAGTAATACACCGTCGTGGTAAACTATTATTTATATTTTATCGTCTATATTAGATACCAACCCTAGTTTCTTTTTCTTTATATTTTATCAAATAAGGGAAAAACAAAAACCATTGTTCAGCGAAATCAAACCTGCAATTAAACAAGCATATAAAAAAAGACTATTATTTTAAAAACAACTTTGTCAATTTTCAGACGACGCTAGAACAACTGACGAACCGTCGTGGTCTACCGTCGTCTTATTTAGTTGATGTAGTTGTCTTCAAAGTTGGAAACTTTCTCTCTTTGTCTGTATATTTTATCAAACTTGGAAAGAAGTAAAATGATTTTGGCCAGAAAAAAGGTAAAAAGATTTTTCAAACAAAAAACGTATGAGCATGCAAAACAGTAACCAAAATAGTGAAAATGAAAGCTTACCTTTTGCGTGCAATGAAAGCAAGAGGAAGATGATCGATGTTTAAGTTCAGAGACGACGAAGAAGACGAGAGGAAGACGATGAGAAACTCTGACAATGCTCTGACAAGGAAAAAAGACGAAAAGGTTTCTCTGGGAGATTGAAATTTTTAATCGGGTTTGGAAACAGTGCATGTGTAAGTCGAAAAGTTGCTTACATATAAAACCATTTCAAAAAAATAATACGGCGGTTACATTTAACTACGTCGTTTTTAACTAAAACGACGCAATATTTTTCATTCGACGTGGAATCATTTCATTTAACGTCGTTAGGTTTAATATAACCGACGTGGATTTTAATTTTTAAATTATGAATAGAATTTTTTTTCCCGTGACCTTTCAGTTTATTTTTCAATTACAGTGCGTTATAAATAGAGTTTTTTTTCCGGAGGAAATTTAAAACGAAGGAAATTAATATTCTGCAATATGTAAAGTTTCTTTTTTGGATGACAGATTTAAATAAAATAAGAATATAAAAACAACAAATGTGTAAGTCAAGTAGACGAAAAGTTGCTTACATATAAAACCATTTCAAAAAAATAATATGGCGGTTACATATAACTACGACGTATAAATTACAAAATACGACGGTACATTTAACTTCGGACGTGGTAAATAAATACGACAGTAGTTTGTAGGTACCGTCGTAGTAAACTCAAAAATTAAAGTACATAAGTAATAACTCGCGTCATGGTATATTATTTAACACGTCGTTTTTATTAATTTACCGACGTGGATTTCTGTAATATACGTCGATCATACCGACGTTGATTTTACAATTTAAACGGCGGTTTGTTTGTAAGGACCGCCGTTGGTTTTAAAAATTTATTCTATAAATTTGTCGCTTTCATTCATTTTCGGTTTACATTTAAGGTTCCAAGTTCTTCCTCTCTCAGTCTCTCATGTCTCAAAGATAATAATTTGGATGTTTTCTCAAAGAGAAATTGAGCTTACTCGCTTCAAATATATGTCCACAAGAAGAAGCTTGTCAACTAGCCTTCTCACTTCCTTGATCAAGCCTGATAGGACACTTAGTGCTTCTGAATACTCCTTGCTTTCCATCAAAAGAGATGCAAGCCTGGCCTCCACTCGCTGTCGAAGGAAAGTTCGCTTCTCAGGGAAATCTGAAGATCAGATGTGCCTGATCCTCTGCTTGATTTTCTTGCCTAAGAAGATCCGTCGGATTTATTGTGATAGCCTCTTCCTTTATCCGTAGAGCTTCAGAAGAAGAAGATGGGTTTCAAGAATGCGATAAAGAATAGAAATGGCTTCAGATGGCCTCTAAAGCATGAGCAATTGAATCAGTAGTTTCTGGGAGATATGATGAAGACATTGTCAATGCTTTGAACTACACAAGTCCTGCAGAAAGATATGTTAAAGAAAATGAAACAACGGCGGTTTTCTGTTCTACCGTCGTCTTTTCTCGTCGTCTATATTAAGTTACGATGGCGGTAGATTTATAATTACCGACGTAGATTATTTTGTTAAACGTCGTTAAGTGTACTACAACCGACGTGGATTTTAATTTTAAATTATAAATGGAGTTTTTTTTCCCGTATTCTTTCAGTTTTAGTTTTCAATTCCAAAGCGTGATAAATAGATTTTTCTTTCCCGAGGAAATTTAAAATGAGGGAAATTAATGTTCTAGAATTTGTAAACTAACACGACGCAATATTTGCAAATCTGTGTCATCTGTTAAGATTATGATGTGGAACAGAGTTCCATCTGGTAAGATTTCGTAACCCTTGGGATCTCAGACAAAACTGATTATGTCGGCGGTGTTCTATATAAACCGTCGTGGTTATTTCAATTCTTGTCATTAAGTAGATCTACCGACGTAGGATAAGAAAATCAAAGAAAAAAATTGTTAACAAAAATTCTTATTAAGACGACCGTTAAAATTAAAGGTACGACGTATAAAATGAATAAATACGACGATAAATTTTATTGTACGATTTAAAGATAACGTAGTAGAACTATACGAGAATGACGTCGATATATTTATATTTTCCGTCGTTGTAAATTAATTTAATACGGCGATATTTTGTATTTTAAAGCCGTGGATTTGTTTGTAATTATACGGCGTCTTATACGAAAACCTCGTCGTGTTATTTTATGAGTAAAAACGGCAGTTTTTATTGAAATCGTCGTCTTTACTTTCTACGTCGGTCGATTCATAACTTCTGCCGTTCTTTGTTGGCATTGATTTTACACTGAGGAAATCTGTTTCAAATAGACGTCGGTTGTTTAATTATGTACGTCGTTGTTTTTGAACAGCCATTTGAAACTCCATTTTTTAGTTGTCTAAGGTTGTATTACACGACGGTGTTTTTAGAACCGTCGTCTTTTTATAAACCACGACGGTTTTCACTTAGACCGTCGTTGTTTTCTGGTCGTCTTTTTCACTTTTTGTAGTAGTGGGTTGACTATGAATAAAAGCTCATTTTGGCCTGAAAGAGTGCTACAATAAGTTGCTTATTTTCTGCAGTTATTTTTTAGACAGTCAAAAGTGAGTTCATTGGCACCAGAATATGCTCACATGCTTGAAAGCATGTCGCATGCACTGTTGTTGTAAGCTAATTGAATTGACTTTAATGGAAGCAAAAGATGTCCATCTAAATCACATTTTGTACTCCACTACAAGTCTAAATTTGAAAACTTGAATCAACACACCTGTAGCCAAACTAAATATATCGGATTGAAGTCATTGTGTTTGTGCAAATATCCACACGGAGAATATTCGCGAATTAATTCCTCGTCGTTTGATCTTTTTTATCTCTCTTCCTCGATTCCTGTGAAATAAATGAGAGTAAATAGACCACACTTGGGGGGGTGTAGGCCAAAAGCCCTCTGATGCCTAAGTTAGTTCAGTTGGATCTTTGAGAAAAGATATTACAATAGCTAAAATAGATGGAGTTTTCTCTCACGAGGAGAGCGGGGTGACCGGAGCCGTGTGTGGTGGCGCTTAGCCGTGTAAGGAGAGAGAGAGAGAGAGAGAGAGAGAGAGAGAGAGAGAGAGAGAGAGAGAGAGAGGGATTCGGCTATGGTTTTTGTAATTGAGTTCCGAATTACCTTGAATGTTTTGTGTGGCTATGTATTTTAGCCTCCTTGTGTGCTAGGGTTTTGGGATAATAATCCTGTTTTGGTTATGATTATTCTTCCCCAAAAAGATGATAGGAATTACTCCAAGAGATTTGGTGGAGATTGGTTCCTTGATTTAGGGAGATATTCCTATCTTAAATCAAAGATAACTTACCTAATTTAATAGAATTTAATTAGAATAATTAGTTTGACCTAAAGAATATTCCTTTTCCACGTGTCGTCTCCTTATTGACCGATGAAATATATATTCCCACATGTATTGTAAAGGACCATATAGAATATGATCCACAAAGATGCAATGAGCTGCCTCAGTAGGATGAGTTCTATCTCAGAAGAGATGGTCGCTTCTGTTGGAGAAATAAGTTGCAAATGGCAGGCAAGAAGCATCCTCATTAAGCTTCCTAAGGCCACATCAAGCAGCTTTAACCTCATCAAATCCTGAATTATAATATTATTGATTGCAATAGAGTAATTTCTTTTTTGAAAAAAGAAGTAATTGTTAAAGGAAAAGGAAAGTAAATAATTTCTTAGATTTGAAGTGAGTTAATATCAAGGTAGAAGAATTTGTGGTTACACTTCAGCAAATTCACTCAATAACAAAGCAGCGGCTTGAGGATGCGAATGCGATATACAAGCAAGTGGCTGATGTGAAGCACCGACATGTCGAATTTGAGGTAGGTGACTTTGTTTGGGCTATCTTGACTAAAGATCGTTTTCTGACTGGGGAATACAACAAGTTGGCTGCAAGAAAGATTGGTCCAGTGAAGATTGTGGCTAAGATTAATCCAAATGCTTAACGCTTCAAGCTTCTTAGTCATATATGTGCTGCCGATGTGTTCAATGTCAAACATCTCTTTCCTTACTATGGTGATAGTTCTAACGAGGAAGATTTGAATTCAGGGACGAATTCTTCTCAACTCGGGGAGGATGATGCAGCACACATCGCTCATAATTTTATGTTTCAGTTTGATAGGCGTAAGATGCGTAATTAACGTTCTAGGAAATATGTTTTAGGCAAATATTTTTGTTTTCCTATTTCAATTAGACTTCGGAGTTTGGTTTAGGAAGTAAGTTTGTTTTCCTATTTCAGCAAGGGCTTGGAGTTTGGTTTGTTTTCCCCAAGTATAAAAGCTATCTTATAGCTAATTGGAAGAGAGTTTTTTATCTTGAATATTAAACTTAGAGAATTCTCTCTATTTTCCTATCAACTTGGTAGTTCACTAGAATCAACAAGGAATAGAACCCCTTTGTTCTTGGTTATCTAGAGAATCAACAAGAATTGAAGATTTATTATTTTCTTTTGTAATTTTCATTATTCTTGCTATCACGCGTTGCGTCAGAAACAATATCAAAACAAGTATAGAATTTAACTTTCACCAGCTATGATCAATTGTTGGTCTAATTTGAGTTAAACGACCCTTTTAATCAAGTCGGCATTCTCTCATCTACCTTTTTTTTTATTTTTTTTAAGAACACCAGAGAGGATCCAAACTTGCATGGTACCTCTTCCAACATTAAGAAAAAAAGAAGTTAGAATATCTAAATTTGTTGATGACGACGTTCAACCAGTAAGAGGTAGGTCACATCATCGAGACGAATTACGGAGTCCTTTCAACTATGATGTTCGTAAAAGCCACAATGGCTCCTATCTATAGATATTCTAGACTCAACTCGTACTAAGTTTAGCACTCAAGTTGAGAACTTAGTATATCAACTGCATATAAGAACAATGGAAGTCTTTAACATAAGTCCTGATCCATTTGAAACTTCTAGCTAGATGGTGAAATGCATATATGTTTCTTTAAGTTCTGACTGCTATTTAGTTGATAAAGTAACTACATCCATCCATCCATCCCTTAACCAAATAAATAACGAGAGAGATCGACACATATTTGTAATATACATACGTACAACGAGTGATACGAAATAATTACTTCGCATGTATAATCATGCTTAATACATGTCAATGAGATTAAACGGCAACTAGCTTTTGCACGTTTATTGGGAAGGTGTATTGTAAAGGACCATAAAGAATACGATCCACAAAGATGCGATGAGCTGCCTCAGTAGGATGAGTTCTATCCCAGAAAAGATGGTCGCTTCTGTTGGAGCAATAAGTTGCAAATGGCAGGCAAGGAGCATCCGCATTAAGCTTCCCGAGGCCACAGCAAGCAGCTTTAACCTCAGCAAATCCTGAATTATAATATTAGTGATTGCATTAAGATAATTTCTTTTTGAAAAGAGAAGTAATTGTTAAAGGAAAAGGAAACTAAAGAAAGGGAGATTCTATGTGGAAAGCATAAAGAACTTGCAAAATCCAAAAAAGAAAAAAAGATGAGAAAAACCCACTTAGCAATATACATTACTATAGACAGCGCAATTCTACTAGGTGCATTTTCAAAAGTTCCAATCAAGTTGCATCAATATGTCCAAAAGAAAAAATGTACATTACTAAATTGATTCCAAGAAAGTTGAGAAGATAGACAAACTTATGCAAGTGCATGACACGTGACAATATCTTACTAGTTAGAAATAAATTAAGTTCTGAATTGACCTAAACAAATTTATGATACCTGAAATTGGGATCCAAAAACTTTGGGATTGTTTTGGATTTCGTAGCATTACTATTACTCATATTTTATACGAAATTGTCAAAGTTTCAATTTGAATCATTAATCTTATGATGAATTCTTATTTGACTATATAAAGGAAAGAAAAGAAAAAGATACTACATGTCTAGCAAGAAGTTGTGCATGGTATTACCATAAGCTGCTGGTTTCTGTATGAAGTTGTGCATGACGCTGTAGCCATCAAAGTAGGAGTAGTTTATGCCTTTGAGCTCTGATTTCAAATTCTTCAACATTGACACAAGAACTCCATTGTACTTAGCAGCCATTTGATTCACATCTGCATTGCATTCTTGATTTGTTTGCTCATTCCTTTCATATGGGGTGCATCCCACAAGCGCAACCCCAACAATCACAAATTTTCGACCCCCATAATCATATAAGCGCTGCCGAAACATAATTAATTTTCAGAAATATGATTATAAAAATTATTAATACTTTGATTTGTTACCTTCACTTGCTGTTTTAGTGCGGCAGCCATGGAGTTGACATACTGCTGGGGTGAGGTCCTGTTATTAATGGAGGAGCCAAAGTAAGTGTAGATGTCATTGCTTCCAATGACAATGGGGAAGAGAGATTTTGACAGATGAGTTTGTGCTTTTGAGGCTCCTAGCTTTTGCACAAGCTCTTTCTGCACTGCCAAATAGTAGTCTACTTGTTCTCCAAAAGATATTGACTGGGGCTGAGACAAAGAAATAACCAGAGAAAAAATCAACATTAATGTAGCTAGTGGTGTGGATATGAAGGTTTTCACTTACATGTTGTTGATTTGTGTCCTTGAAGATTTTGGCAGCTCCAGAGGCAAAGTTAACACCGTTTAGGAAAAGGGTAAGATTGTTGGATTTAGATGCCATGGAGAGATATGGTGGTATGGTTGGTAAGCCCATTTTCTCAGCTGCCAAAAACTCAAAAAGAAAAAGAAAAAGAAAAAATGAGTTATATTATGATAATCATGTTGGTGTATAGGTGTAGCTGCTGTGATGGAATTAGAATATGAAGGTTCTATTCTTGTTAGGAAGGCTGCCTTGGATCATAGTCCAAGTGTACAGCTGAGAATGTAATAGCATTTTGCCACCTGTCATTATCTTATAGGGTAATGATTGAATGGCTAGATTTAGTGATGTAATAGGGAATATCTCCTCCCTAACGGTTTTTGTCAGTGTCATGATATATACATGTTTTGGTGCTGGGCTGATACAGCTAGCATTCTTCTCCAAGCTCTCTCTCTCACACACACAGAAATCTGACCTCTCTTTACTCAAAAGCTCTCTGCATTTTCATTGAGATTTATTACATGTTTTGATTGAATCTATAGCATGATAATGTTCTGAATATGCTAACATGGCCTCAGAGCCAGGTTTGATCTTGTAATACTGGGCGTTTTTCTGTGCTAAGCTATTGAAGCTGCAGCTGAGCTTGAGTTCTGCAGATCTAAGTCTAACATGGCTGGATCAAGTGGTGGTGAGTTGAGAGCACCAATTTTCAATGGTGAGAACTACGATTTCTGGAGCATTAGGATGAAGACCATCTTCAAATCTCATGGACTGTGGGATTTTGTGATCAAAGGACTTGATGGTATGGATCTGAAAAAGTCAGATGAATCTGGTGATCAGAAAAAGGAGACAGAAGAATCAAGTGGGAAAGGCATGGTTGCTGAGGTACTCATGAAGGATGCCAAGGCCCTTGGATTGATTCAAGGAGCAGTTTCAGAGGAGATATTCCCACGAATATCTCATGAAGAGACATCAAAAGGTGCCTGGAGTATTCTGCAGCAAGAATTCCATGGAGATAAGCAGGTAAGGAGTGTTAAATTGCAAGGCCTTAGAAGGGAATTTGAATATACAAGAATGAAGGATGATGAATCCTTAACTGTCTATGTTACTAAACTATTTGATTTAATTAATCAAATGAGAAGTTATGGGGAGGAATTGCCTAGGGAGAGAATTGTTCAAAAACTGCTTATTAGTCTGCCATCTACCTATGACTCTATCTGTTCAGTCATTGAACATTCTAGAGATCTAAATGAGATTGAGGTGCAGGAGGTTGTAGCCTCACTAAAGAGCTTTGAGTTGCGTTTAGATAGGCATTCTGAAAACAGAACAGAGAAGGCATTTGCTAGCCTTAGTGTAGATGCCAAACAGACCAAGACTGGAGAACAGAACAGCAAACAGAATAAAAATTGGAAATCCAAAGGCAAGAAGTGGGATAACAAGGCAAGTGAAGGCACTAAAACTCCCTGCAAGCACTGTGGTAAGCTACATTTTGGTGAATGTCGATTCAAGGGCAAGCCAAAGTGTTATAACTGTGATAAGCTTGGCCACATTGCAAAAGACTGCTACAGCAAGAAAACACCACAGCAGGTCAACTATGCTACTCAAGTGGAAGCTGCACCAACAATGTTCTATGCTAGCAATGCAAGTGGTGCTGGTGTAACAAGGGATGAAGAGATCTGGTATTTGGACAGTGGGTGTAGTAATCACATGACAGGAAAAGAGGATTTGTTGGTGGATATTGACAGAAAGGTGACTGCCAAGGTTGAAATGGGAACTGGACAGCTTGTAGAGGTAACTGGAAAAGGCACTATTGTGGTTGAAACCAAAGCAGGCAAGAGACATATCAAAGAAATAATGCTTGTACCTGGACTGAAAGAGAACTTACTCAGTGTAGGACAGATGATAGAACATGGCTATTATTTGGTATTTGGTGATCACAAGGTGGAAATCTACAATGACAGCTCTCATACAAATCTGGTGGCAAAGGTTCAGATGAAAGGAAACAGAAGCTTTCCTTTGAAGTTGCAGGCTGAAATGCACTTTGCTTATAGAGCAGGTGTAGACCATTCCACTGACCTCTGGCATAGAAGATTTGGACATCTCAATATGAGTAGTCTGAAACTATTGAAAGAGCAAGATATGGTAGTAGGGCTGCCAGAAATTAAAGAAGTTAAAGAGGTGTGTGAGGGTTGTGTTCTAGGCAAGCATAGTAGAGAAGCATTTCCAAGAGAAGCTATCTCTAGAGCATCAACTCCACTAGAACTTTTTCACAGTGACATCTGTGGTCCTATGCAGACAGTTACCAAAGCTGGAAATAGGTTCTTTCTCACTTTCATAGACGATTGCACAAGGATATGTTGGGTCTATTTCTTAAGGCACAAGTCAGAAGCTCTATGTGTGTTTAAGAAGTTCAAAGCCACTGTGGAATTGCAAAGTGGTTACAAACTTAAACAATTGAGAAGTGACAGAGGAGGAGAGTACACTTCAGTGGAGTTTGAGAGGTTCTGTGACAATGCAGGCATTGAAAGGTAGCTCACAACCCCATACACACCACAGCAAAATGGTGTGGCAGAGAGGAAGAATAGAACTATAGTAGAAATGGCCAAGTGTTTGCTGTTGGAAAAGAAAATTCCTTTTGATTTCTGGGTAGAGGCAGTCAACATATCTGTGTACATTTTGAATAGATGTCCAACTAAAGCCTTGAGCAAAAAGACACCATTTGAGGCTTATGGTGGGAGGAAACCAGGAGTTAAGCATCTAAAGGTATTTAGTTCATTGTGTTATGCTCATGTACTAAAACAGCAAAGACAGAAGCTAGATTTGGCAAGCAAGAGGTGTATTTTTCTGGGGTATGGCAGCTGTGAAAAGGGATACAGGCTGTACAATATTGAAACTGAAAAGGTTATCATTTCAAGAGATGTGATATTTAGTGAGAATGAGTGTTGGGATTGGAATACAAAGAAGGAGACTAGTGTGAATATTCAGCTCACTGAAATCAGAGAAGAAGAACAAGGAGCAGAAGGGAGTTCTTATGAATTTGAAGAACAATTGGAAGTGAATGAGATGCCTAGCTTAAACACTGAAACCAGTGACCAAGAAAGGGAAGCAGGATCACAGGATGTTGATCATACTCCTCTCAAGTACAAGAGCATTGCAGAAATTTATGAAAAATGCAACATGTGCATTATAGAACCAGAAAGTTTTGAAGAGGCAGCAAAGGATGACTCTTGGAAGAAAGCAATGGAAGCTGAAATCACCATGATTGAGAAGAACAATACATGGGAGCTTGTGAATAGACCATTTGATAAACCAATCATTGGAGTCAAATGGATCTATAAGACTAAACTGAACCTAGATGGATCTGTGCAGAAGAATAAGGCTCGGCTGGTGGCAAAGGGATATTCTCAAAAGCCTGGAATTGACTTCAATGAGACCTTTGCACCAGTGGCTCGACTTGATACTGTGAGAACCTTGGTGGCTGTTGCTGCACAGAGAAACTGGAATCTGTTTCAACTAGATGTAAAGTCTGCATTTCTTAATGGAGTGCTAAATGAAGAAGTTTATGTAGATCAACCATCTGGTTTTGTGATGCAAGGAAGTGAAGATAAAGTGTATAAGCTGAAAAAGGCTTTATATGGTTTGAAACAAGCTCCAAGAGCTTGGTATGATGAGATAAATTCCTATTTCATCAAGACTGGTTTTTATAGAAGTCCAAGTGAAGCTACTTTGTACACAAAGATGTCTACAAGTGGTATTCTCATTGTGTCTCTATATGTAGATGATATTATCTACACAGGAAGCTCAAAAGAAATGATGGCTGCATTCAAGGATGATATGATGAGACAATATGAGATGACTGACCTAGGACTGCTTCATCATTTCCTTGGTCTTGGGGTCCTACAAACTGATTCTTGCATCTTCCTTCACCAGAAGAAGTATGCAAAGACTTTACTTGACAAATTTGGACTTAAGGATTGCAAGTCTGTTGCAACACCTTTGGCAGTGAATGAAAAGTTGTCAAAAGTGGATGGAAGTGAACTAGCAGATGAGACATTGTATAGGCAAATGGTGGGGAGCTTGCTCTATCTGACTGCAACCAGACCAGATATCATGTTTGCAGCAAGCCTCTTGGCTAGATTCATGCATAATCCAACTAAGAAGCACATGGGAACAGCAAAGAGAGTGCTGAGATATGTTCAAGGCACCATAAACTATGGAATTGCCTATGATAAGGGAAAAGGAGCAGTGTTAATAGGCTATTGTGATAGTGATTGGAGTGGAAGTGAAGATGACATGAGGAGCACATCAGGCTATGCTTTCAACTTGGGGTCAGGTGCATTTTCTTGGGCTTCAATCAAGCAAAGTAGTGTTGCTCTGTCAACAGCAGAGGCTGAGTACATGAGTGCAGCAGAAGCTACTGCACAAGCTATGTGGCTGAGGTTTGTGTTATCTGATTTTGGAGAGGAACAGGTAGAACCAACTCAGTTGTTGTGTGACAACACTTCAGCTATTGCTACATCAAAGAATCCTGTTCATCATCACAAAACCAAACACATCAACCGCAGGTTTCACTTCATAAGAGATGCTCTACAAAATGGTGAGATTGATTTGCTATATTGCAAAACAGAAGTGCAGCTTGCTGACATTTTCACCAAGCCATTAGCAAGAGACAGATTTGAGTATTTGAGGAAGGCTCTAGGTGTTATTTCAGCACAACACCTAGAAGGGAGTGTTGGTGTATAGGTGTAGCTGCTGTGATGGAATTAGAATATGAAGGTTCTATTCTTGTTAGGAAGGCTGCCTTGGATCATAGTCCAAGTGTACAGCAGAGAATGTAATAGCATTTTGCCACCTGTCATTATCTTATAGGGTAATGATTGAATGGCTAGATTTAGTGATGTAATAGGGAATATCTCCTCCCTAACGGTTTTTGTCAGTGTCATGATATATACATGTTTTGGTGCTGGGCTGATACAGCTAGCATTCTTCTCCAAGCTCTCTCTCTCACACACACAGAAATCTGACCTCTCTTTACTCAAAAGCTCTCTGCATTTTCATTGAGATTTATTACATGTTTTGATTGAATCTATAGCATGATAATGTTCTGAATATGCTAACAAATCAAGCATACTTAATAATTTATTACTAACTAGATTATCATAATTTATAAGCCAAATCCTGCAAATGTTTAATATCTTGTTATGACTCATAACAAGGTTTTATAGAACTAATTAGGATGCTAATTAGTTCTGCACCAACTTCTGTACCTTAATTAGCAATCAATTACTAATTGTTTTTACTGCACCTAAGCAGGCAGAGAGTGCACAGAAGCATTTATTTATGACCCAACTGCCAATTTGAAGGGCCTCCTGGACTTTTGGATGCCATTTTATTAGTCAGTGATCTGGTCTTAAAGTGTCCACTCAATCAGGAACAGGAGGAGGAACTGTGATTAAAATTTGATTGGGATATTGGGCCCCAGTATTCATTGGATCTGATGGTTAACTAAGTAGTTGGACCACATTATGTTTGTGGCACTTGATTCTTCTATTGAAAAGAAAAAAAAAGACAAAAAAGAAGAAGAAAAAGGTTAAATTGAACTTCCTATGGTCTCAAATTGCCAGAGGTTAAAACTTGGGGTATGTCTTTGTAACCCAACTCACAACAACATCAATAATTAAGGAAGATATGTAGAACTATGTAGCATGCTCTCTGAATCTAAGTCATTCATCAAATGAAACATATATGATGCAAATTTATAGTATGATAACACATAACCATTAGGTATAAAAAGGGTTGGTTAAGTTGGAATATTTGGGATTTGGCAAGGTAAAAAGGCAATAAAAACTTATATTTTCCTACTACAAACTTACCAAAATTTACTTAGGGCAGATAGACCTAGTCAAATGTCACAAGTCACAAGTCACAACAAAGATGGTTTCTTACCAAGAAGATCTGCAGCATTCTTGCCGTTACAAAATCTCCCAGTTGGTGTTTTGGTAGGAAAGTCGATCCCATTGTGAGGAAAATTTGCTTTGGCAAATGAAAACTGGAGGTAGTTGTTGTTGCCCACATCTACTAAGGAGTCTCCAAAAACATACATGGCTGGAACCACCCGAGCCTCTGCAACTCTCAGTGTGAAGCCTCTGAATGTGGAGAAAAAGAAGAAGGAGAACAAACGCAGAAGAAGAAACAGGAAATTGCTAGCCATTGTAGCCACAACTTGAAGGAGCTATCTGCTCCCACTCCCATGTAGTTTACAGACTTAAATGTGTGAGGCGATGAGGAGTTTGGTTTACACAATTAAAGACCACAAGTTAGTGAGGTGTAAATGTTTGTGTACGGAAAGTCATTGTTATTGATGATAGACTTGTCATTTGGGGTCCACTCTCAGATAATATAGGCACTCCATCATACTAGCTTGCATATGAAGTTTGTCGGGATTTTGTAGTCTCTTTCAATTAGAGTCTAAACAACTCATCAAATGGCATCCCATATTTCCATTTGTGATGTTATTGCTTTGATTTAGAGTTTGCTTTTGCATTGTTTGAGCAGTTGCTAACTCGAAATCAAATTCTGAAAGATTTCGTTGAAATGTTGAATCCACCAGTATCACCTCATCATATGCGATAGAGCCTTTCGGGCCAAGACCCGAGCATAGATTCTTAGCTAGGGAGGCAAGTTTGCCAGGGACAACAATGCCAAAGCTCATGGGGGTGTATTTGTATTTGGCGGAGTAGGTGAACGTACTCGTGAAGTAAACTATATTGTGTTTTAAAACTAAAGCTCTCATGAGTTTATTAGGTTAAAACCATTTTTAAGTTGTTTTTTTAATAATAATAAAAAATACAAGTGATTTAGTATAAACTACAAGGAAAAAGGGGTTTCTCACATCCACAATACCGACGTCCCATGATAATTCAAACATGAGACCACTACTAAGTATCTACTAGACAATTGTAATTTAATTCCTATGGTATTAGTATTCTTGATGGTACCTTCTTTATTGGTAAAGCATTTGATTTATGATAAGCTATTTAATGGGTATTCGATCTCAACTTTCTCCTATATGGAGATTGAAGGAGATTATATAAGCTACTTATCCAAATGATTGAGAGGAAAAACAGTATTCCTTGGAAGATGATTTCTATCATACATACGAGATATTTGACATTTTCTTTTTCAATTATCTTGTTACACTTTATATTATATTTATCGAGAAGCTAATATGATATCAGATAATTTAGTACATAACTTATGACCATTCTTGTATTTGGTTTTGTAATCCTTCCCTTTTTGTTTTTGAAGTTTATAGTTAAAAATAGGATCTACAGTGGAACGTCATTTTAATTGTACTTTGTTATTTTAAAAAATGCATTTACTTTTTTCTTCTCTTTGGAGGCAAGAGAGTGTATTCTTTTTGTTAGGAAAAGTAGCATTTCAGTGATAGAGATTTGTGATATGACACTTTGTTATAGCACTTCAATCAGGCCTCGACATGATCCGATCTCAGATAATGATAGATGTATTAGCAATCAACACTTAATTACTTCCATTATCAATCCCAACTGCATAATTGGAGCTAACCATAATTATCCAAACTAAACGGACAATGCATTGCCATCTGGACGGTGGCAGGTTAGGGCAACCCAAAGCACATTTGTTTGACTATTATTTTCAGCAGGACATATTTGACTGAAAACTCCCAGAAAAAATATCCACAAATAATTTTTGATTTTGTAATTAAACCTGAAGCAGGTTCTTCACATTGATTGGAAATGTGTATTGTGAAGAACCATGAACCATGTAATCCACAATGATGCCATGAACTTCCTCTGAAGGATGTACTCTATCCCAGAAGATGTGGTAGTAACTTCTGTTCTCACAATAGGTTGAAATTGGCACACAAGGAGCATCTGCGTACGTTCAGACGCCCAAGCCCACAACAAGCTTCTTTAACCTCATTAAATACTGAAAATATATATATATATATATGTATATATATATAGTAAACTTTGTTTAATCATATCATTGAACTATAACTAAGTAGAAGAAGAAGAAGAAAAATTAATGGTACTTTCTTGGGATTATGTTAAAGGGAAAAGACTTGGAAAATGAAACCAAAAAAAAAAAAAAAGATTTTTTGAACTACTTAATTAAGGATAGTATGCACTTGTCTATAAAGGTAAGGAAATATACTAGAGAGAGATCAAATTTACGTATTATATTGTGTACTACCTCCTCTCTAATACATATCGGTTCTATCTTTATTAAAGAGGTGGTGCAATAATGTGATCTTCCTAATAGTTTTTGTAAACTTTCGTATAAAATGAGCCTCTAAAGTAAAATAATTCTAAATTATGCAAATTTGCGAACCAAACCGAAGCCTTTTGATGTATAGCACTAGAGCTCATTTGGTTGGCTTGGAAATCGGGTTTGGTTTTTGACATAATTCTTTGATTTCTAAACCATATAGCATATTTGGTCTGCAAATTTGCAAAACTTTGGTTTTGTTTTGTTTTGGTAATCAATCGTGAGAGAAAAATAAAAAGGAGAGAATACCATTAAACTAAAAGTTAGTTATATGTATCGTAGTTAATGATTTCTAAGAATTCTAAGAAGGGGTTAAAGATTATTATGGTGTACCATAATTGGCCGGTTTCGAAACGAGGCTCTGCATGACACTGTGGCCCTCAAACTTCAAAGTAGGAGTATTGTATGTCTTTGAACTCTGATTTGATATTCTTGAGCACTGATCCAAGAGCTGCGTTAATACTTAGCCAACAAGTGATTCATTTCTATATTGCATTCTTCATGTTTGTCATCTACCCTCACAAATGGGATGCATCCAATTGGCCCAACCCCAACAACACCAACTTACGAGCATTATAACTGTACAAACGCTGTAACAATTTTCATAGAAAATAAAGAACATAAGACTAATTTATATGAAGTTTAACGAGGCTAATGTAAACTTGTAACTAAGCAACAATCCAAATTGGCTTTATTTTGGCAAACAGAGTCTAGTCCAGTAGAAAAAAGTCATAACTTGCAGACTAATAGTTTTAGGTTCGAACCCTCATGGGCATGTAGTAGTGATTCGAACTAATATATGCCTTGTACTAAAAAAGAAAAGGCTTTGTTTTTTATTAATTGGATTCTACTACAAATTTAATTTGTTACCTTGATTTGTCCTTGTAGTGTCTTGGCCATCAAGTTGGCATACTCCGTTGAGGGGATTTTATGAGTTTTATTAAGAGCAAAGTAATTAAAGAGGTCATTGCTTCCAATCACAAAGGCGAAGATGGATTTTGAGAGGAGCTTATGGACTGCAGATGAGGATCCTAGCTTTTTCTTCAGTTCTTGATGCACTTCTGCGAAGTTGTCTACTTGATTTGTCAAACGAAAGGGGTCGATCTTTTAATATTTTCTTATTCTCTCCCATGATTTTTATTTTTGATTTATTTATTAATTACCAAAAACAGATTTTGATTAATCGAACATTTATTCATTACCAAAAAAAAAAGATTTGTTTAATAGGAAAAGGTAAAAAGTGAACATACTTATTAATGGGAGAATAAGACAAGTTGAATATTAGCGAGAGAATAGAAAATTGTTATTGACATTCCAAGATAGTCATCATGCATTCCTCCTTAACAAAAATATAAAAGTGCATAAAGAGTGGAAGATAACTATTTTAAGATGGTTATGAGCATTTATCCTTGCGCCTGAAGTCTAGGTTCGATTCTCCTCCTCCCACACCCATGTTTAAAAACTTAAATAAATAAATAAAAAGGCTCAAGAAGTGGAAGATAACTATTTTAAAGTGTTAATAACAATTCCAACAAGAAAAAAGAATTTATAATATATAATATAAAGCATTGTCACTATCCGATCGCCAAAATAATATTTCAAAATATGTATAGACAGTTGTAAATTATGAATTCTTTCAAGTTTTGATACTTTTTTATTTGATATGTATATCAGATGGAAGGTATTTCATAAGGAAATACGCCTTTGAAGTCGCTGAGGAACACTTGAACTGTAAAGCATCAACAATTACTTATTTATTTGTTTATTTGTTTAGTTCTTCGGTTTGAGAAAAGTATTAACACTATTGCGATGATTTGTTTACCACCCAAAAAAAAAAAAAAGAGTGGTAGTTAAAAGTGATAAGAGCAGTCTTATTGAGGATGCTTTCAAAGTTATGTGATTTCACTTTGAAGACTTCCAGAAATTTTGCCACTAGCTTTCACAAACTAATAAGTTACTTCTTTCTCTAGGTATAAACAAAGTAAGTTATGTACGACATAAACACGCACGATAAGTTAGCGGGTCAAATTTGAGTTCAGGATAATTTCATAAAACGCGGCAAATTGCCATTTCTACCCATCTCCCCTACAACTTACAAAGGCTTTTGATAAAGTACATTGGCCGCAACTTCATTGAACAGATTGATGTATGGGTAGAAGGTCTACTTCTAATGAAAACGACCATCGTTTTTATTCAGCAAACCATGCAGCAGAGATCGACGTGATGATTGATCTCACACCATATTAACATTACAGGGTTATATTACACAGACACCATAAACACCATAACCTCAAGATAACTGCCTAACTCTGCCTAAGACTTAACACCAACAGTTCCTTGCACTGGTGCTTTCCGGTAATAGGGTATCAGGTGCGGATGCATCAAGTTCTCAGCGGAGGGCATTCACAAAGGCCAATAATGTCGCAACATCCCTCTTCTCTGATGGATACTTGATGGGATTTGATGCGTGCTTAGGGTAAAACAATATTGTTGGAAAGCTCCCTAACTGCAGCTCTTGTTGTGCATATGCTTTATGTTTCCCATCAGCCCTGAACTTACCCACCTTCACTCCTGTCCCTGCTAGAGTCTCTGCTAACTCAATATATGATCCTTCCATTGCCTGCAAATATTTCCGGGGAAAAAGAAAAATTCAAGTGAGACACAGTTGAAAACTCAGCATATTTTGTGCAATCCACACACTATATATGCATGGCAATATCACAAGTAGTATTTACCTGGCAGAATCGGCACCAGGGTGCATAAAGCACAACAAGCCAAGGTTCACTTCGGTTTTCCAATCTAGTCAGGTTCTCTATCCCAGTCCTGCTCAAGGAAACCAAGTTCTTGCTGTTAAAGATATCTGGGACATTTGCACTCCCATTTGTTGCTGAAATCTCATTTCCATTGCCATTGAGGTGTAGCGCCTCATCTTTCTTTATGTTTCCTTTATGGAGGCCGCACTCCTTTGCCTCAGCATCCTCCCACCACCATCTTCCTTCCCTTTCATGCTGCCCTGGTAGAACTGGCCTCGTGCATGGCTCACATCCAATTGAAATGTAACCTTGTGAGTGCAAAGGATTGACAGGAACATTCATGACTTGGAGGAAGTTCCATATGTCAGGGCCTTCTACGTTGGCAACAGGATTCCATTTTACCAAGCTGCCAATTCCACCATCGATTCCTTCAAACGATGGGTCCACCTGGACAATCGGAATCTCAGCCCTTGTGCCAGGAGACTGATCTTTTCTCTGCCCAGTGATCCAGGCACGGAGACCTTTAAGGGCCCGCCTTAAAGGCCTAACCTTCCTTACTCTGCAGCACTCCTGGTGGCCGTCTTCATAGAATGAGAATAATCCTTTGCTTCGCACCAGTCCTTGAACTTCAACAGCATCAGGGAACATGTATTCAATGTGAATACCATAGTGCTTCTCAACAGTTTCAAAAAACTGGTACGTCTCTGGATTTAACCTCCCAGTATCCAGGCTAAATACCCTGAAGGGCCGACCAGTTAGTTTGGCATACTCGATCAAGGCGATGTCCTCAGCTCCACTGCACAAATGAACATTAACTAAATTTAAGTTTTGCTCTTCATTTCTTAGTTACAAACATTTGAAGAGGAAGGATTTGAAACATGGATCTCCTAGGAGAATGTGGCTACCAACTAGACTATGTCTTAGCCACGTGTGCTGATGTTCCATATAAACTCTTTAGACCGGAATAAGAAAACAAATTAGTACTATAAAATGGTGATTATACCTGAAGGCAATTGCAATATCATTTCCAAATTTGACAAGAGCCTTCTCCATAATTTCAAGAGGGGAAGCGTTTTCCATCTCTTTGGCCAAATTTTCATAATCTTCTGCTACGTTGTTCTTGTCAACCTCTGCAGCAGCCTTTGCAGCAAGTGGAACAACTGATTTGCCCCTGTGCGTTTCTGCAGAAATGGGTTTTAGCAACGATGGTATCTGGCAAGAGGGCCCGGCTGTCGATGTGAAGGAGAATTGATCCGATTGACTCACAGAAGATGTCCATGGAGCTAATGGGATTCAAACAATAAGCAAAGAACACATGAGATCCCATTCAATGAAACAAATTAAAGAACAGAGAATGAAAATACCCAAAATCTTAATTCAAATTTTAATTCCAAGTATCTAAGAAACGAATTACTAGCGTTTTTGTTACATCATCGTCATGGGCTGCAGGAAATGGGTCATATATCAAAATCAAAATTTTAACATAAATAATCATCATTTCGTATCACATTTTATATTTACACCCAAGAAATACTACGGTTATTTATTAATAAACACCAACTAAATTAACTTAATTCCACTCAACAATAAATACATGAATTCCTTATCAAATAAATAAATAAATACATTAATAATAAAAAATTCGACAAGAAAAATTGCGAAATTGAGAACAGGGTGAGAGGGTTAGAGTGTACCTTTGGGCTCGTGCGAAGAGAACGAAGCGCGAAGCAGAGAAGAGGGAGAAGGAGACGAAGCTGTGAAAGCCATAAGAGAGAGAAGGAGAGAGAGAGAGAGAGAGAGAGAGAGAGAGAGAGGCTGTGGAGAGCGATGGCGTGGAGAGCAGAAAGAAAATCAATAAAATGGGTTCTGTCGACGAACGTTGGTTCATTGAATCTGGACGCTATTTCGTTCAACACCTCTCTACTTTGTTATTCCACGTGGCTTGTTTATTGGATGGTGTTGTTCGAGTCATCAAAGTGGGATCCTCAAATTATGGTGCCACTTCAAGATGTCAAAAGGTAAAGGGGGTTGTGTTAAAAGTGAGGGGTAATTAAGAGGGCCCTGCAAGGAATACAGAGAGAGATTATCAAAAGGGAAAGGGGGTTGCGAGCAATACAGAGAGAGAGAGACAGAGAGAGAGAAATGGTGAATAGTGGATGTTACGTCTGTTTGGTGTGGGGTGGCTTTGGGATGGTGCAAGTGGCGCCATCACACAGGGCTCTCGATTCTTAAGGTTTCTTGAAAAAAAAAAATTCTTTATATTATATACAGTCATGATCTCTTGGACTACAGAGGTCCAAGAGATTTGTGGTCACTCACCGTTGGATGTAAATTCAACGGTTCACTCACTCTTGCACTCCTTTTAAGAAACTTTTTTGAACCATTGGATTAATATCCAACAGTGAGTGACCACAATCTCTTGGACTCCTGTGGGAGATCGGGACTGATATTATATATATATATATATATTAATATTATATGAATCGTATATATAGTATAGTGTCTAGATATTTGCACAACAGTGTGTTCAAGGGAGTTGATTGGAGCGCTTTTTAAAAACAGGTAACGTGGAAGCTTAACCACACCAAAGGAGGAGTATATATATCCCCCAAATGTTCTTAAAAATAAAATAAAAAAGGTTTTCTTCTCCAAAAAAAGTACTTTCTTCATTCAAAACTAAACTACAAAAACTTCATGGCTTTTTCTTTCTCTTAAACTCTGATTTTCTAGTAAGTACTCATTATTGTTCATCAATTTCTCTTTGGTTCTTTTTTCAATCCTTTGACACTTTATATTATTCTTTCAATTTTAGGAATTTGAACACCAAAAAGAGAAAACCCTAATTCCTGAATTCATAAAGACCACTCAAAATCAAATAGTCAGATTCAAATCTCAATTCAAATTCAGGTATGTATCTAAATTTCAATCTATTATACTCTACAAAGCGGTGGAAGATATTGAAAGATAATGTTAAACACTTAACTCTGAAATCATTGTCAGTTACACGTTGGGAAAGTCGTATTGAAAGTGTAAGAGCAATAAGATTCCAAGCTGCAGATTTAAGAGAAGCTTTACTTCAGCTAGCAGAAAGTGACAGTGACTCCAAAATAACAAGTGAAGCTAATTCTTTGGCAACATATGAACTTGGAAATTTGAGTTCTTATTGGGGATCGTTATTTGGTGTGATATATTAGGTGCTGTCAATGTAGTTAGCAAAAACTTACAATCTGAAGACATGCTTATTGATGTTTCTATTGATAAAGTGAAAGGGTTGATTACTTTTTTTGAAAAGTATAGAGAAAATGGGTTTACAAAAGCTCTGTGTACTGCTAAAGAAATTGCTACTGACATGGGAATTGACCCGGTGTTTCCTGAGAAGCGAAAATTTTGTAGAAAAAAACATTTTGATGAGAATACTTGTGAGTCATCCCAATCAGTTCCTAAATCAGCTGAAGAAAAGTTTAGAATTGATTATTTCTTGTATTTAGTGGATTAAGCTATTGGTTCTTTACGAAGAAGGTTTCAACAATATCAAGAGTATGAGAATATTTTTGGGTTTTTGTTTACTTCAGAGAAGTTAAATTCATTGGATGATTGCGATTTGAAGAATAGTTGCAGTCATCTGGAAAGCATTTTGAAAAATGACAAGTTTTCTGATCTCGATGGGGAGGATTTATTTGTTGAGTTGAAAGTTTTACGGGAGCTTTTACCATAAGAAAATACCACAGCTACTGCAATATTAAATTTCTTGAAAAAATTAAATTGTTTTCCAAATGCATTCATTGCATATAGAATCCTATTGACTATTCCTGTTACTGTTGCATCTGCGGAAAGAAGTTTTTCAAAATTAAAATTGTTAAAATCATACTTGCGATCAACTATGTCGCAAGAAAGATTAAACGGACTAGCTTTGATTTCAATTGAAAAGTGAACTTCTTGAAAAACTTGATTATGAACATTTGATTGATGATTTCTCTTCTAAAAATTCAAGAAGGTCAATTTTCGGACATTAGTATTGTACTGGCTGTGTTTTTTTTCTTTTGGGGTAAAAGCCTCTCGTAATAGTTTTAATTCTTCAAATTAAACAGCAAATACAATGTGAATGATTTTTGGATAATCAAGTATGTTTTTGTTGTTGCTTTTGTGTTTAATGCAATATAATATAATTTGTTAATGACATTTGTGTGCAACTACTCTTTAATTTGTGATTGCCAATTTTTTTTCCCTATTAAACACAGTTTGCTTATTGGAGGCAACAAGGGACTTTATAGGGGCACAAGGAGCTTATTTTTGTACCAAACATTTAACTTTATCAAATGAAAACATTTAAATTTTTATGAATTTGATTTCTGATTGTCATTACATATTTATTGATGGTGAATTTTAGTTATAAAAAAATTGTTTATGACATTAAGTTATAGCAAAATTTTATAGTATTTTTGAATTAGATTATGTGAGGCCCCAATTTAAGTTTCGCACAGGGCCCTCAAAATCTCAGAGACGACCCTGTGTTGGGGTTGGTAGGGGCGGCGGGTTGCATCTCTAGTTTTTTAATTTTTAGATTATGTGATTTTTTAATCTTTTTTTTTTTTAAGTTTTAAATTAAAGTTTTTATTATTATTTTTTTTTTTTAAGTTTGATGATGTGTCTTGTTTTAAACGATTAGATTATTAGGATGGTCAAGATTTTTCGAAATGCAGGTAAATGCATAAACTTTAAATGTAGAGGCTCGGGATCCTCTTTGCTACACATACGAAATAAAAAACTTATGTGAGTTTTTCATATAAAAATATGTAATTCAATAACCTCAAAACCATTTTTGTTTTTGGTGAACTAGAGGAGGGGGGGTTGAACCCCAAACCCCCAAACAAACAAAACAACCTAACCAAAGTTGTTGTATTGAATAGCTCACAATCGAGAGAAAATTCAACCACAGATTTATCGATGTCCTTTTTAAATTACGTTATTGAATAGAAGCAAAGAATCCCAATCTTTGATAATTTTGTCATCATACATTTGTTTTCAAATGAGTCCATTCAACAATGTAAAATATTACAACGCGTTTTGGCCTTATTTTCCTTTTGTTCCAAATCAAAGTAGTTGTATTGAATAGCTCGCAATCAAGGAAAAATTGAAACACAAATGAATTATCCATGGTTCCTATATTGTTATTGGAATGGCTCTCGTTACAATATATGTCATTTATACTCTTTATTCTTATTGATTTAATAAAATTCTATCGCCTTATTATAAATAAATAAAAAGTTGTGTTCCTGATCTTTTTTTTCAATCCTTTCTTGTGTACGGAAAATAATTGATATTTTGTCTGATACCTAAATTTTTTATATATAACGCTATATACACATGCAAATACAAATTAACTAATTTTTGTTGAGTAGAGGTATAAATACAGTTGCGCCTTCAAAATTTCAGAATCAGCCCTAGTTAAAGTCGACAATACGGCCAGGAATATGCATCATCATGCATGACTCAAATTAAACGGTCTCCACAAAACTTTTCAAAGAAAAGTCGGAAAGACCTTTCAACAAAAAGAAAAAGGACAGATGTTATAAATAAATAAATAAATAAATAAATAAAGGACAGAGAGACCAAAGAGATATAAAATTTATAAATAGGTGACAAACACATATGTCCAAGTAACATATACAAAATTGTAATCATACAATTATATTCCAAGCTTTCCTCAGCATCGCCAAATAAAAGAAATCTTTGGTAAGCTCTCGTGTTTTCAATTTTGCCAAGTGTTGTTACATAGCAACTTAATTATGAAGACTCATCCATCTTCTAATTAGAATTGTTAATCATGTGGACTTAATTACTTTTGTTACATAGCAACAACAAGAAAATGTTTGCATTCATAAAAATGCGGTTTTTTTTTTTATCTTTGAGAAGTGTACGAAAAACGAAATTTTTTTTCAAAAATACGTCAATATGCGTATAATATTCGAATGAACCAACTAGGAGTTGTGGTATTATATTTTCAGCTCTATAGTGCACTTACTAGATGAATGAATGACTAATTATTTTTCATAGTAAATTTAGGTTTTACCCATAAAAAAACTTTCACTTTTGGAAAAAGCCAAAGCTTTTTGAAAAAAGACAGAATAACCTCTCAACTTTCAAACCAAAGACATGCAAATGTAAAGGATTTCTTAGGAAATCAAAAAATAAATAAGGGCAATTTTGTCCATTTTTGCTTGTTTTAAAAATTTTCTCTCTCCTTTGGGCTTTTCCAAAGTCTCCCTATAATTGCTAATCACATATATGAATGTTATGTTAATCAGATTGGATCCAAGTATGGAAGCTCGCACAGCACTTCATGCGTGTCAATATCAAAGTTGATGATCTTGATTACACCATTAAGTATGCCTTGAACCTAGCTATATATGTGATTTGGCTAAATCTAATCGCATGCAAATTTTATTTTAGGCCTTATCTTATTGTTTAATTTATGTATATTAATACAACATTTTATTTGTTCTTATAATATTGACAGGTTTTACACAGAATTTTTGGGGATGAAAGTGTTGAGTAGAAAACATTTCCCGGAAGAAAAATACTCAAATGCAGTTATTGGGTTTGGACCTCAAGAGACTCATTTTGTGATAGGCCTCACATCCCACCGTATGTTATAATTTTTTCACTCCAAAACTTAATTATCTTAATGAAATCCTAAAAGTTAACCTTAAGAAACCCTAAAACTCTGCTTGTAAATCTTCTTTGGGCTTGTTTGCTATACCATATTAGACTATAGATATGAGTAAATAGCTCATGTTAGTTGTTTGATGTCAACTTGTGCTATTTAATTACCTGACTATTTTAAACAGTTTGGGTTTTTAATACTCTCCTTATCTGACTAACTAAGAGCATCTCCAATCGATGTGTTAAATTGCCACATGGACATGAAATGGCAAAAATTGAAGGTTAAAGTTGCTCCAACCGAGTAGTCAAATCCTAGATGAATTTAAAGGCTGGAAGAGATATGTCAAAAATAACATATCAAAATGCTTGATGTCAAATATTATTTTAATATTTTTTTTTAGTCATGGACCTTACAATCATTTACTTTCTTTTAAAACTTTATGCATCATATGGCCCCATTTTCTTTTAAAAATATAATAAAATAATATGATATTTGGCATTTTGGATTGAGATAAATTTTTTCAAAAGTGTCAAATTGTCACATAAGCCATCAAATTCAAATTTAACATTTTGCATTTATGCTCTAATACAACCCACACACCCCGGTTTAGATAATAGACACTTAATTATAAGGCTAGGAAAAAAAAACACAGGTTCAATATCAAACACTATATTTTCATTCTTCTTCTCCCTAGGTTATTATTCTCTTCATTCTTCTCCAACTATCTCTCTCTCTCTCTCTCTCTCTCTCTCTCTCTCTCTCTCTCTCTCTCTCTCTCTCTCTCTATTTTTTTGTTTGAATTTCTAACACCCAAGTTTGCAACTCTGCTTAGTGTTGAAACTCTTTCTTGCCCATTTATGTTGTTTCGATTCAACGCTCAGCCAAACAAGTTTGGTTCTCAATCCTATTTTATTTTTTTAAATTGGTGGGTCAGTATAATTGGCTCTCGATTCAAAGCTCAGCCAGATTCTTGATTTTTTATATATTAATTTTTTGGTCAAAATCCCATATTCCAATTTTAACTTGAGGGGTTTTGCATCAATGATATGATGGGCCGGCGAAGAAGACAATGAAGGAAGCAGATAGAGGGAAGAGATAATCGGGAGAGAGGTTTCTTGTTATAGTATTAAGCAGCCGTTGGATGTATTTAATGGCTAAAATGATTTGGCAAAAACAAATGAAAAACAATTTTGTCATATGAATCTTATCAAAAAAATTCGCGTCATTTGAATTTCAATTTCCACTTAAATTATCAAAGAATTAAAAATAAATAAATAGTCTAATCTGATGTTATCCAACAGAGCACCAAACACAGTACAACTTAGTCTGACTATTTATCTGGAACAACACCAAAATCCTTATAATATTATGGATAAATAATCAGTACTCTTCAAAACAGATTAATATTATCCGACAAAAATTAATCAATGACGTACCAAACAAACCCTTCTTGTTATCTTAATCCACAGACAATGAAGCGGACAAGTTAGAGGTTGGAACAACCTTCAATCATTTTGGAATCGCAACCCAAGATGTGAGTATCACTCTATTTATAATTTTGTGCCCCTGACATTTTTAAACTTTTAGAAATAGTGACCGTTAATTGGGTAACACTTTTGTTCTTGGTTTATCTTTAGATTTATAATATAGTTGAAAAAATTCGAGCCAAGGGAGGAGTGATCACTCGCGAACCAGGGCCAATCGCAACTGGCGGGACTAGCATATTCGCCTTCGTGAAGGATCCCAACGGCTACACTTTCGAGCTCCTCCGGAGGCCACCAACTCCAGAACCACTTTGCCAAATATGCCTTAATGTGTTTGATATGGATCGCTCTATTGAGTTCTACAGTAAGGTATGCCTACTTTCTTAATAGAAATATTAGCTTTTATTCATAACAGATTATAATAACTTTTCTTAATTAATCTCATATTTGATCTACCCATGCAGTCCTTGGGCATGAACCTACTACTACCAAAGTTTAACGCTACTGAAGAGCAGGTAAGCTTTTTTATTATTATTATTTTTTATTTTTAATATACAGTATAAGAATAGGGGATTCAAACTTAATTCATTTTCCAACAAAGTAAGGAGAAACGTCAAAATATTGTATGTAATGTCCAACCTTAACCCTTTATTTGGATGAAGGAATTGAAAATTACATAGAATTCTAAAATGACAGAAATTAGATTTCCATCATTTTAATTTCTGGCAATTAAAGATTTCAGTGTTTGGATTTATGTATGTCGAATTTTGTAAATGATAGAATATAGTAAATGACATTATAGAAATTGTGAAATGACTCTTATTTTTGTAGAAATTAAACTCGGGAATTTGATGCCTCAATTTCCATGATTTTTTCAGCGTGTCATTTAATAAATTCCGCCCTTAAGTTGCCAAACAAAGAAATTGTCAATTTCTCCTCTTAAATTCCCAACTTTTAGCCAAATTCCGAGTTATTTTCCCTCATCCAAACGGAACGTGATAGTTATTAAAAAATACACCTGTTCCTAATTAACCTGAAACAAATCTTATATTTAATCACTTTTTTTTTTCTGCTTCATGTGGTGTAGTATACTCTAGCTATGTTGGGTTATGGATCCAATTTTACTGAGACAACTATTATCGAGTTGAAATACAATTATAACGTGACCCGGTATACCAGAGGAAACGGATATGCACAGGTGAGCAAAAATAAAATAAAAATTCTCTATCTTTTTGTTTGTGCCTTGTTCATTGATTTATATTTTCTAATCTTTTTAAATAAATAAATTGTATTTCAAGGTTGCTATTGGCACTAATGACGTGTACAAGAGCGCAGCAGCTTTTGAACTGGTTACCAAGGAATTTGGAGGGAAAATAATTCGTCCACCGGGTCCAATCCCAAAAATCAAAACCAAAATCACTGCATTCCTTGACACAGATGGCTTTCAAACGGTAAAACCTCCTTTGATTGCATAGTTCATATAGATATACAGAAATTTTCTTATGCGGACGTCCGGACGTTATTATCGTGCAGATGCCATGTATGGTCCGGACGTCATATTTATTTTTAACACAAGCTTACAGAACCATTCTATGTTAACCTCTGTAGGTGTTGGTGGACAATCAAGACTATCTTAAAGAATTGAAGAAACAGTAACTTACAACTATAAGATCGGATTAAATTTAACCAATTATGTTTCATGGCATGCTTATTAGGTTATCCTTTCTACAGATGTATTTTTTTAATAAATGTTTGTCAGTTTTGCCATGTAACTGAGCAAACCTTAATTTCTGTCTGTACCTTGTAATTCATCTTTCAAATCTCCTTTCAATAACTTTTTGAAGCCATATTCAGTGCATTCTCTGTGAGGTATGATCTTCAATTCCGAACAGAGTGCCAAAACTTCATAAGGATCCAAGTGCTTAAAAATCTCTGGGTCTCGATCATAATCCTGACAGCATGAAATTTATATCAAAGAAAGAAATAATGAAATGAGGAAGTCGGGACGCTCTACATCAATTCAATTCATAGGGCAGGCATCCCTCCCACAGATCTGGCCAGCGTCCCAATAACCTAAACTAACCAAGAAAACTATTTAAGAAAATGTCTTAAGAAAGAAAAGAAAAGGACTGATTTGCTACTCACCTTTTCTGTGACTATAACAACTGGCTTGTGCCCAAACGTGTCCTCCAGCTCTCTTAGTCTCCTCCTGATCATCTCAGTATCCTACATTTGCCACAAAATCACAAAGCTTGAGATATTACCATCTAAATCAACATTTAGCTAACCCAGGGGTTATATTCCGTTTTAATGTAGCTTTGCACGCCATATACTTGTGTTTGATCAGCAGATTGAAATTAGCTTAAATTGACGAGATTATACTAATGGCAGAGAAAAACAAGTTTTAGATCTTTTTTCTCATTTGGGGAAGGGAAAGGGTCGTGAATGTAAAGGGATAAGGGCTCTACCACGTAAGCTAGAAGCCCCACATATATTTTACATTTTACTTATGCAGTAAGCATATTAAAATATAAAGGTGTCTGCCCCATCATTTGGTTCAAAAAAAGACATTGCACATGACAAGAATCTCATGTCAAAGAAGCGGAAGATTAAGCAGTACCTTGGCCTGAAATATGTGATGATCGCTGAATTCAAGGCGATCAACATAGAATGCTCCTATCTGCAGCAAGTTCTATTCAATTTAGAGATGGAAGCACAGATAGGAGAAACAAGCTAAGTAGTAAAGAAACATGTGGTGCCCACAGAATTTGTCGCGGGACCAGAAAATGACATGTATAAAGTTTCTTAGCATCTCCAAGAAGCAAATTTGAAAATTAATTACACAGCAGATACACACAAATATGTTTACGTATGTATCTGCTTTGCATATATTTGAAAATTAATTGCACAACAGATGCGCACACACAAATATATTTATATATGTATCTGCTTTCAACAAAGGAGAGGTGGCCAACAGTATAATACCTTCTCAACTCCCTTCACAAATGCATTTGATGAACCAATGGCAGAAACACATAATACAATGCTGTTAGACAAATCCCTCAGAGGTTTTCTGGAGTTGACATTTCCCACGTCAAAGAAATAACAGGGATCCATTTTAGTGAAGAAAATAGGAAGAGATTTATTAACTTGTTGTAGCATCAAGTCAATATCTTTGAGATTTTGTTCTGAAACCTGTGAGATTCACAAGCATAAACTTTTGTGTCAATTACAGACTTCCACTGGCTAACATACACAAGGGCTGAGGCAAAATCTTTAACCCACTTTTTTAACCAAAATAAAAAAAAGTAAAGATCAGTTTATATACCAAATCTGCATGATGGAGTACAACAACATCTGCCCGTCTAAGCGCATTCAAAGGCTCCCTTAACGGTCCACGTGGGATTAAGTGACAGTTGCCCCATAGTGTTAATCCGTTAACCATTACAATCTCTAGATCACGCTGCAAGCTCCAGTGCTGTCTTCCACATATTTATAAAATAAAGTAAAAGAATAGCACCTCAATGAGCATGAACGAGTGGGATCACAGATCCTCTAGGTCACCAATTGATGGAGTGGCAGACTAGCACCCAAAACACATATACAAAATTAAGAAAAAGGGAAAAAGATTGGCAGACAACAAGAAGCTCTACATTTTAAAACATCTCAACAACATGTTAAATTTTGATTCAGGCCAATTTGCCATGTCCCCTAAACTACTCTACTAATAACCACAAAATCACTCTTTCCTTTGCTATCCCACATTAAGGATATAGAACATTGTCTAAGTTACACTCAAAGATCACATACCACTACTTGGTAAAGACTTAAATGATAGAAAGTGCATCCTAAGTCCCCAAAATGGAGGAAAAAGAGGAAAGAAATACAGGATAAAGTATACAATTATACCTGCATTCCATCGTCAAGAATTACAGCACCAATTTTTTCTGAACTAAGATGACCCCCCACTTTCGGTTCAATGCACAGTCCATCAGAGCGTTTACTCGTAGAGCTAGGATCAACATAACCATATCTTTCAAAAAATCGAGCAGCAACAGCTGCCCGTTTTGCACCCACACCAATCTTTACAGGCCTTCCAAGTAAATGCCTATGAAGCATTCTGGCTTCATCCCCACCAGCATAACCCTGGCAACGGAAATATCACTTGAAATTTCATGGACACTTCAAATCAAACATGAAGATCGATAAACATTAAACAATATACAAAAGAAAATTAAATAAAGTAAAAGTACCCTAGTAAGAATGAGAGGTGAAATTCCTGAATCAGCTAAAAAGCGAGCAATGAACTCCGCCATCGGAGTTTTCCCATTGCCTCCCCATGTCAAATTCCCAACACTGATCACTGGCACCGGCAACCTTCCAATTCAATAATTTCTTCTTAATTAAAGCTAAAATAAGAAAATAACTATACAGAATCATTTCAAGCAAGAGCTCTGCATCGATTCCATCTAAATTGGCATGATTTGGGCTTGAACCAGTTGAGCTAAAACTTCTAAACAATACCTACAGACAACGCTTTACGTACCGTTTGGTTTCTCGGAAAATGTGAGAAATGCACTACAATTCAAGAGGTCGCGTTAAAATTGATAAAGCACAACTGAATTCGACTCATAGCCTCTAGCGGCAACGGTCTCAATTCAGCCAAGGTCCAAAATTGTTTTGTTTTATTTTCCGAGCAGCCAAACAGAAGAGAAAGAATGAAGTGGAGATCGGAGGAGAGATATTACCGGTGCTTTCTGAAGAGGCCGGAATGGTAGAGAGAGCGGCGGAGAAAGAGAGCGAGCTTGTAGAGAGAGGAGGCGAAGCAGAGGACAGGGATCAGAGAGAGTTGAAGATGAGTGAGCTTAGCGTGGTTCTGAGCGTAGGCGATCTCGCTCACTGCTTTTCTCAGTTTCTCCATTGAAGACGGCGAAAGAGCCAAGGAGAAGAGGAAAACCCCGGAAAAGAGAGGGAAGAGCGAGGGTTTCGGTTCCAGTTTAATTTGCTGTTTACTTTGTTGTAGGCTCGTGTCGTGCAACTCAACGACAGTTTTTATTTTATTTTTTATAAATAAAATAAAATAAAAATCTTTCTAGTAAAAAATTACAAAAACTTTTCTCAAACTTTTACTCTAGTTCTCAAAATTTAAATTTGAGTAACATGAAAAAAATCTTAGCCGCGCCGCCTTATGGGGTTTGGCAGCCTCCTTCCTTACCTCTTTTCTCCTCTTTTTTTTCTCTTTTTTTTAAGATTGTTAATTTATTTTGTGATGTGGAAGTAGTCGTCATGAAGTGATGTTGTCTCCATGATATAGTCACTGTATTTTGGCCCACATACACAAGGACTTGGCTCCGTTCTACATAGTTTGGAGCTCTAAAGAAGGAAAGATGTCTGGTTGCGTTGGGTTCGGATTTAGCCAATGCGGGACTATGGGTTTAGTCGATATGACGCTATGATTTTCTACAAGATGACCGGAAGACGTGGAGTGGTGGTCATGTTTCTTAGTTTTGTTTTAAACTAATAATTTTCAGAAACTCTTTTGGAGTTTGTGCGATTTGTTTTCTATTTATGATTTTTTTTTTTTTTAAATGTTGGCTTTCGATACGTATTTGCCGTTTCTGTCATTACGCTACAGATTTGTATTGTAAGTCTAAGTACATGTGCTTCTGGTTGCTGAATCGGGGATTTAGTCATTGTTTGGGTTGTGCGTGATTCTCTCCAGATCAATTCAACATATTGATGTGTTTGGTCACAGAAGAAGATTTATCTATATTCGGCACGTAGTTGCTTTGTTCATCAATAAAATACTATCACTTATTTTCAACCAAAAAAAAAAAGTAATATCATCCTTAAATTTAGAACTAGTCAAAATACACGCGTGAAAAATTATCAAACTTTTCTTTTCTCATTTTGACTTTAATATTGGTGATTTCACCTCATTAAAGTACATCCAATTAACAAAAAAAAAATATTTTTGCTGACCACTCTTAATTGACGGTGATAAAAAATATTCTTAAACAAAAATAGATATTTACGAAGAAAAAAAAGCAACACAAAAAAGTAATACTTTTATTGTTCTTTTTATGTGGTAGAGAAGATATTTACAAAGAAAAAAAAAAGAACACACCAGCTCCTAGTCAAAAATTGGACCTGCTGAAAATATTAAAGAACTTGAAATGCTAGGATCCTCTAAGAAAGCGTCTTGAATTAGATCAAAGGCTATCAAACCACAAACTATCATTGACACAAATGATGTATGATGATCACCTTACATTTAAGACAATAAATTGGCCGTCATAAAAATTTGCCAAAACATAGAACTTTAAAGCTAATTAAACAAAACTTGAGCATATATTGGCCGTCATGTGTTGTCCAGATATGTTATTAATTGCATCCACGATATGACAGCATTGAGAAGTCACTTTCAACAACAATTATATTAGGACCGCTCAAGTGCTCGATCGGTAAATTAACCACTCGTTTGGATTCATTCTAATATGTCATATCATGATCTAAACTGTTTATTTTTTAGGTAATCATTCAATGAACATTCGCTACCCAAAAAAAATTAGCCAAATCAAACATTGTTAGTAAATGTCTATTTATTTAATAACATTTAGATGACCATATGTTGTCAATCTTGGATAATTTTTCGCATTGTTAGTCTTTGAATGAATACCTAACAAATGAATAGTTCAAATCATGAGATGACATTGTGGAATGAGTTCAAAAGAGTGGTTAGCTTAGCCTAGTATAATAGTAGTTTATTGCTTCAGAAATTCTGGGATTGCATTCGTAATTCAGCTAAAAAAGTCAATAGTCACAAGTGCCATTACAATAACAAAACGATCAGACATCAAAATTGAGACAATCTAGGGCTCATCCACTAACAATCACGTAGGATAAGAGAAATTCTAGCATAGGCATCCCAACTAAGAGTGCACACTCAGAACAACCAAAAATAGATTAAGCTTGAAAAAACCAAGCTATAATAATACAAATAAAACTCTCACAGAAGATAGGTGGAAAACTCTCACAAATGAGAGGTGAAAAACTCTCACAAAATGAGAGGTGAAAACTACACAGAAAACCCAAAGAGTCTCTGCGACTTATTCCAAACATAAAGAAACCGCAAAAAGTATGGTGGTAGAGATCCGATACCGAAATGCAGGTAAAGATCTAACACTGAGACACATTCGCCTATGATGAGAAAAGGAAAATCATAACAAAATGAAGACAAATAGGGGAAACATTTTGTCTTTGAAAATTGGGGAAGAAAGGGGAAGGGAGGAAGAGAGGAGGGGAGAGAGGAGGAAGATTAGTGGATTCATCCCCTTCAAAGTAAAAATGGCTATAGAGTGTTTTTTTGGGAGAGAGGGGGCTAAGATTTTTAGTGTCACTTTTTTATAAGGCTTTACTGGTGATTTGCCCCTGAACTTGTATCTAGCTTTCTATTTACTCCATATCATTTTTTTTATTTATAAAAAATTAAGAATATGAACTTCTTTTTTTCGCCAATTTCCCTCATGCTGTTTAAATTCTCAACATTTTATCCAATTTGCCGTTAAATATGAAAGCAAATTGGTTGTTTTCATGTTAAAATAAAATAAAAATAATTTCACATTTGAAATAATAATTATAACAATAAAGTAAAATATCTCTCTCTCCAAGCTCTTCTTCCCCAAACCCCAACCTCCCTTGTCCTCTTCATAAATCACACCACCACCCATTCTCTCTCCCTTGACTTCACTCTATGCCCTCACTGCACCCAAAGATCGAACACATCCCATACAACAATACCAAAACCACCACCATATATTTGAACTAAAAAAAAGCCAGATGCACATATTTGAACACACACAAAAAAAAAAACATATCTATTTGGACAAAAACCGCACCAGGTGCGGGCAAGTTGTGGTGAGGTGGGTAACTTCGTGGATGTCGGGGCTGAGCTTGGGGTTTGGGGGAAGAGAGAGAGAGAGAGAGTGAGTGATGGTTGTGAGGTGGTGGCTGTGGGAGGGTGGGCTGCTAAGAGGGGAGGGCGTGATGGGTAAAGGAGTGGTTATGGGTCTGAGGGTGCATTGCGAAAGGGGAGGCAGTGACAGTGGGGAAGGGGGATGGGTTACGAAAGGAGCGCAAGGGGATAAGTTTTTTTTTTTTTTTTTTTTTCTCTTTTTCTTTAATTTTTTTTTTAATAAAATAAATATATTTTAATAATTTAACAAAAAATTAGATGAAATGTTGATGATTTAGAAGACAATGGGTAAATTGGCAAAAAAAAAGAAGTTCATATCTTTAATTTTCTTTATTAAAAAAAAAGGAATAAATTAAAAATTAAGTACAAATTTAAAGGACAAATCATCAATTAACCTTTTTTTTATATAAATATATTCTTATCGTGTGGGAAAAATAAGCTAAAATAGCAAGTTTGTGAACTTTCTTAAGTACTTGGGCCAATTAAAACACTTTCAAATTTCTCCCCTAGTACTATTGAAAAAGAATAAAATTTCTCCCCCAGCTTCCCTATTGAAGTCCATGAATGATCTTCAATTTGTGGGGCCCACTTAGGAAAATTTAGCTTCATGATTTCATATTATGTGGGACCGTATTACATGTGTCCGATCATGGCGGATTCATATAATAATAATAATATGGATATAAAATCATCTACAACCGTTGATCAAATCAAGTGGAAAAAGTAAAAATTGAAAAAGGTAAACTTAGTGAAATGACAAACGAATCCATGAATCCATTAGAGCATTTCCAGCAGGGCTGGAAACACTCGGGCTGGGGGGGGTTTGGGCAAAAAATCGATTCCAGCAGCAAAAGTCCAGCCCGGGCGAGCGTGGGCCCCAGCAAAACGGGCAGGCCCGAAGGCGAAATCGGCCCGAAGTCGCGCCCGAAGTCCAGGACAAAATAGCTGACGCCAGCATGGCGTCAGCCCTGAAATTTCGAATTTTTTTTTACCGTTGGCGCGTGCATTGCACGCGCCAACGTTAAAAAAAATTTCACATCAGCGCTACAGTGCCGCCAACGGCTCCTTGACACGTGGCGGCCTCTGGTCGCTCCGATTGGAATTTTTTCTTCAATCCAACGGCAGCCAATTTTTCTGCCAAAAAAAATTGAAAAAAAATCGAATTTTTTTAAAAAAAATACACAAAAATTACAGAATTTTTTGTGTATAAATACCAACCAATACTCTTCACTTTTAACACCAAATCCTCATATATTTTCTTCTCCTTCTACTATTGTTAACTTTCTCCTCAAAATTTATTCACTTTCTATTCAATATTTTTTCACTTTCAAGTTGTAATTTTTTTCTAGCATATTATGGGTTCTTCTAATGAAAATGGAGGGGCATGGAGCATGATGGAAGATATCTGAAATTTGAATTCCGAAATGTATCTGAAATTTGACATTTTGAATTTATCTGAAATTTGAATTTTGAAATGTATCTGAAATTTGAAATTTATCTAAAATTTGAAACCGAAAATCTTATCCGATATGAATAGTATTGACACGTAGGAACCCAAAAATCTTATCCGAAAATATTATCCAAATTAATTGTTTAAGTAAACAAAATTGTGAAAAAAACAAAAAAATGAATAGTAATTGCCATGGCAAGCCCCAACTACTGGAAACACATTTTACTGGAGGGGGCTAGGGCAGCCACTATTCACGTGAATAGTGCCTGCCCTAGGGCTAATCTTGCCATGGCAAGAGTCAACTGGTGGAAGTGCTCTTACAAGCGGGAAAAGAAAACTTGTAGTGGCAATGCACATTAGGTTACGGCAAATCTCTTTCAATCACAACGAGGACTAAAAATTTGCTCTACTTGCTTAAAAGTGCGTGCTGCCACTCTACACACTTTGTTCATGGTGCTTCATATTGGTTGGAGGAGTAGTTCTTGTCAAATTTTGACATTGTATTCCTTCCAATTTGAAATTGTGCCATTGCTTATAGTTTAGCAGCTTAAACCTTTCCACTAATACGAACTAACATTTGGTATGGTAATATTTGTCTTTATTCTACTTAATTGGAAGAGGTCTCAAGTTCGGCTTACATGGATAGTTAAGATCATATATATTTGTGATGAGTCTGATACTTAGTTAGTTGCGGTTAGCGAGAATAATATATTATATTTTGGTGATGAGTCTGATACCTCGTTAGTTGTGTCTTTATTGGATTGGTGTTAGCCTTGTTGCGAGTGTAGAGATCCGTTATAAAAGTATTTTGTAAATATTCTTTTTTTTTAATAGAAAAAGAAAAATCTTTCACCAATAAGCCTTATGATTTTTATCATGAGTAGTTACTGTTATGTCAATTACATTATTTTCGTGTAAAAACTTTCAATTCGATCCAAGTCATCACCATTCTTTTTTGCAGCATAAGAAGACTGTGATGACATTACTCGACTTGACATAATAAAGATGAAAATGATGTGTTTGAAATACTACAATGGCTACTCGTGGTAAAAAGTCTAGCCTTTATCGTATTGTAGAACTCCCTAAAATCCTTTGCAATTATATGAAACATTTTTAACAAGTTTGAACTTTATTATCATATAATAGATTAAAGGGTACACAACATAAGAAAAAGGATAGGGTTGATGAGCTTGTGGATCAAGAAATCTTAAAATTTACATCTTCCATTGGAGTTACTCTAAAATTGGGAAAAGTTTTTAAAGGGAACTTGCTCGTCCGTTTCTAACATAAATACTTTTGTAGGATTTTTCGGGAGTGTGCCTTAGGATTTGCCATCACATTTGAGTACACTCAAAAATTAGAAATAATGCACCCCAAAAAAAAAAAAAAGTTACTAAGGGAAACTTTAGTAAAATCCTATCATTCGGTCATGTTTCACTTTGCCTTATGAATATTCAATTTGATTTTGAGCCCCGTTAGGGTGCGAACAAACATACAATTCTGTCACAATTATGTACCAAAGATTTTTGGTAAACTCAAAGTCACAAGGTTAGGGTGCGAACAATATAGCTATGTATATATGAAAATGCTGACGAGGTGACCAATAAAATGCTACATTGACAAGGAAAATTAATAAAGACTCGAAATTCTCCCTTCAAAAAAAAAAAAAGACTTGAAATTTTGAAAATTAAGTTATGAGAGAAAGTTAAGAGGAAATTTTTTTTTTCTTTTAATAATAAAAAATAAACTTCATTAGATTAACTTATTTACTAACCCAAAAGAAAAAGGTGAGGAGAAAGGAAGGGCAATGACGCTTCTTTCTCCACCCTCTTCTTTGGAGTTTTTTTTTTAGACTCACAAAAGGAGAGAGCGTCTAGAAGTTAAGAGGAATTGAATTCAGATATACAACAAATTCAAAGACTCTACTTTGCATCATTTGGGTAGCTTGAGCAAGGTAGCATTTTCCTTGCTACAAAAGATGTGGAAATTTTTATTGTAGGGGACTACGGTCAATGGTAAAAGCGTGTTAAAACAAGTCCCAACTTAAATGGACAAATTAACCCCCAAATTGATGGCATAATTGACAAACTAACGTATAATTCTGGGAACTGCTAAAATTAATTTCCAATCGTGGAAGATTTTGGGTGCAAACTTTATTTTTATTGGAACCACATTCCACTTGTACAACAATTGTAATTATTGTCTACTATATGAAACTAAGTCTCTTATTATTTAACTAGCACTTTATTACAAGGGTACCACTTTTTCCATATAACCTCCATGCAACCAAAAACGACGTGTGATGTTGTGAGAAAGCTTTTAATGGAATAAGCAGTAAATGATGCTTTAAAAGTGAAATTAGGTAGTGGTATCATCACTTCATCAACTCACACTAATAAATCCAAATTTTAAGAGCACACAGTTCATTTTAGCAACATCTGATTATGTTTTCTAGACTTATAATATTGTTTTTATTAACTATTCATTTTTTTTGATAAATACTACAAGAGGTCCCCACATTCGAAGGTTGAAATTAATTTCTGTTCGGGATTCGATTAGTCTATAAATCACAAAGTACTCCCAATTGAATTCGAACCCTGTTGGAGGTAGCAGTTTGCCAACCGAACCAATGTGATTACCTATCCATTTTTCCAATCAACAAAAAAGAATATACATTTTTTCTCATAATGATTTATTTTTTAAGTAAATTTAGGTTTTAACCACACAAAAACTTTCACTTTTGAAAAAAGTTAAAGTTTTTAAAAAAAAGACAAAAACCTCTCAACTTTCAAACCAAAGACATGCAAATGTAAAGGATTTCTTAAAAAATTCAAAAATAAATAAGAGCAATTTTATTATTTTTAACTTTTTTTAAAAAATTTCTCTCTCCTTTAACATTTTCCAAACCCTCCATCTTATTTGTTTTGTAATTATATATTTCGACATTTTATTTGGGGAAGAAAATTTCGCGGGGCGTGGAAGGACGCGCCAAAGACCGTTCCTATCCGACAAGAAAAGGCATAGGTGGCAATTGACAAAAAGCATCGCGGGCAGCACGCAAGCCCCATCCGGGAAGCGGGCAGCACTAAACGCCGTCTTCCTCAAGCCTTTTTTTAAAAAATTTCTCTCTCCTTTAACATTTTCCAAACCCTCCATCTTATTTGTTTTGTAATTATATATTTCGACATTTTATTTGGGGAAGAAAATTTCGCGGGGCGTGGAAGGACGCGCCAAAGACCGTTCCTATCCGACAAGAAAAGGCATAGGTGGCAATTGACAAAAAGCATCGCGGGCAGCACGCAAGCCCCATCCGGGAAGCGGGCAGCACTAAACGCCGTCTTCCTCAAGCACTGACGCCGTTTTTGGCCAAGCACAGCCAAAATTTTTAAAAAAATCAATGATTTATTGACCTACTCGCACCCGCACCGGAGGCTCGGAGGCAGGCTCGGACCTCACAATTAGGGCCCCCCTTTCGAAAAAGGCCAAGCCACGGGCATCGAAAATAATGGAGCCAAACCAAAAGATAGAGAGAGAAACAGAGCGTGGTTTTAGAGAGAGAAAGTAGAGTAAGAGAGAGTGAGGGTTTTAGAGAGAGAAAAAGGCAGGGCGGATGGGTCAGATCGTGAGGAGGAAGAAGAAGGGGAGGCCATCCAAGGCAGATCTGGCTCGCCGGTCTGGCGAGTTGCCGGCGAAGTCGGTGAAGAAAGACACGGACGTGCGGAGGAGCCTCCGGCGCCGAAATGTGAAGTACAACATCGACTACGACGACTACTTGGACGAGGAATACGAGGACGAGGAGGAAGAAGAGGAGGAGAGGAGGAGAGAGAAGAAGGTGAAGCTGGTGGTCAAGCTCGACGAGGGCAGAAATGGCTCGGCGCGTGACTCCCACGCGCATGAGACTGGCGAAGAAGAGGAGGAAGAAGAGGAAGAGGAGGAGGAGGAGGATGGTGAGAGTGAGAGGAAGCCGTTGAAGAAGCGCCGGATTAACGGTGGCGATGATTCCGATAAAGATGATGATGAAAATGATGATGATGACGATGATTGTGAGGTATGTATGTGTAAGCTAGCATAACATTAATGTACGGATCTGATGCAGAAGAAGAAGCGGGTTTTTGAAGTGGGAGACATAGAAGTGTAGTGAGAGTGCAGCTCAGAATAGTTTTCTCATTGGTCCAGTTTTCTAAATTACTCTCTCTCTAGCTTCTCTCTCACTCCTCACACTCTCTCACACTCTCTGTTTGAGTGTTGTGATATTAACAGTTGGAGTCAACTGTCAAAAACCAACACAGGATTCTGATCACGCTCTCCCCACCTCTCTCTCTCTCTCTCTCTCTCTCTCTCTCTCTCTCTCTAGATACAATTGTCTGCTGCCTTACCTGTCTCTGTCTCTGTCTCATTAAAACGCAGTCTTTCTTGCCTTTTACATTTTATTTGCCTTGGTACTTTTTATTAGTTTTGTGGGTTTTCATGGGGCCTATGGATTTTGACAGGAACGGGGTCGAAAAGCTGACTCTAAGCGCCAAGGTCTCCTTCCAGGTTTGTTTTTGTGTGAGTTGGATATGTGGGTCTTGGTTGCTTTGTGTTGTGAACTTGAGATGTGTGAAGATGGTAGGGGTTGTTGAATTTTTCTTGTCTTTGATTCAGAAACACCGTCTGATCCTCAGCCTGGGATTCCATTGCCTGATAAGAAAACATTGGAGTTGATCCTTGACAAGCTACAAAAGTATGGGGTCTCATTTATTTTCCCTCTGTTTCATGTTGCTAATTTCAAAGCTAAAAGCTTCGTTTTCTGATGTTCACATCTCATTGTGGCAGGAAAGACACTTATGGCGTGTATGCAGAACCAGTTGATCCTGAGGAGGTGCGTGAATTTTTCCATGGAATATGGCTTTACGTTTGCTCAAAACTCTCCATCTCTTTCTGGGGTTAAGAGTTTGATTTAGAGGTTGATATGATGTTTGATATTGTAGCTTCCCGACTATCATGATGTCATCAAGCATCCCATGGACTTTGCCACGGTGAGAAAGCAGTTGGAAAACGGATCATATTCTACATTGGAACAATTTGAGGTGGGTGCTCATATGTTACCAAATACTACCCATGTACTCTTACTAATATCGAGGGGCTTAGATATGTCTTGTTGTAAAAGCACTGCAAAACTTCCCTCTGATGTTTTACAGTGTTATATGATCTTCTTAAGTTATGGGTGGGGGGCTTGAGGGAGCAGACTAACTTATTCTTTGTTCTTTCTCCTTTTTTGGATTTTTGATTCTGTGAACACTTTTTTATGTTTCATCTTGTTGTTCGTTAATTAGTTTGGGGAATTTTGATGCTAAGTGAAAGAGGGAAGAGGCTCTTTATGTTTTGAGTGTGATAGTCTTTGGAATTTCATTCACACTAATATTTATAATACTATGCATATGCAAGAGAATCAGAGTTGGATTGTTAATTTTCAAGCTCTGAAGTTTTCAGTTTATTCGAGATTAAGTTATGATCTGTATATATGGTCAGTTACCATAGCTCTCCTAGACAAAATAAGGGTGCAGGATGTGGATTCTCTGCAAATTGTTAGTGATAAAACTTCAGAAGTTACTGGGGTATGTGAGGTCAGACTAGAGTTGATTGGTAAAGAATTTGGCTATGAGTTCTCTCTCGCTCCCTGCCCGTGCCTCTCCTCCTATTTTCTTTTCATTCTTTTGCTAGATGGTTACTTTTATCATCAAAACATATTGAAACTGAGACCTTTAATGTATATTTATTGAAAGACGTTTATCTATCATTCTAGAGTCCAAGCAGCTTGATATTCTACCAGGGGCTGAGGGAATGTATGTTAAATCTTTGAAGATATTCTGGCTATTAGCTTAATTAAAAGGGGGTGAAGGAGAGAAAAGTGCATAAGTTCACCTTCAAATTGGCTGTTCTCTCTTGTTGTTTAATAATCTTCTTACTCTAATTCCTTCCCTTGAAATTATGTTAAAAGAGGAAAGAAGTGTCTTCTTATCTTGGTAATCTGGTCCTCTTGGTTGCAGGGTGATGTCTTTTTAATATGTTCAAACGCAATGCAATACAATTCATCCGATACAATATACTATAAACAGGTATTTAGCTTTTGCCATCTTATTGTTCAAATTTCTTCTTTTCCCATCTTGTTTGTTTCTTACCATTGTATTTTTGATATTTGTGAAAGGCATGTTCTATACAAGAGCTGGCAAGGAAAAAATTTGAGAGGTTAAGGATTGACTATGAACGCTCAGAAAAGGAGCTCAAATTAGTTCAGAAAACAAATTCCAATTCCTTGGTCAAGAAACAGACAAAGAAGCCTCAGTGCCGAACACTACAGGAACCTGTTGGCTCTGATTTCTCCTCAGGTGCAACTCTTGCGACTGCTGGAGATGTCCAGAACAGTTCCCGTCCAACACAAGGCAGTGTTTGTGAGAGACCTAGCAACATTGATGGACCAGTAGAGGGTAATTCCTCCTTGAATGAAGCTAATATGGAGAAGGCAGAGGATATGTCATCAGGTGCACTGAAGTGTTTGTTTTCCTTTTTCATCATGTAGATCTACAATGATAGAAGAAAAAAAGAACATGTGGATCTCAATATTCTTGTTACTGTAGTGGATTAGATTAGCAAAGTTGGTTTCGTTTTCCTCTCCTAATATTTTTCTGTTGGAGGTAATAGTTGATAAACACACATTAGTTAGCTCAGAAAGATCTGAAGTAGCTTGTTCGTCATAATGTTTTATCATAGGAGAGGATTCTCCTCTAATTTCTTGTTTGTTGCACTTTTTCTAGGCAAGGGTCACCTATCTAAAGTTGGGAGGAAGCCATCTGTGGTTGATGAGAACCGTCGTGCAACGTATAACATATCTACTCAGCCAGTGATCAGATCAGAATCAATATTTACTACTTTTGACGGTGAAATCAAGCAGTTTGTTGCAGTATGTAACAAAGAATCTGTTTTTCTTTTCCCCCAGTAGTTGGCTTTTGTATTACTAGTTTTTGAATGATATTATCAATTTCGAATCAGGTTGGGCTTCATGCAGAATATTCATATGCTAGGAGCCTTGCTCGTTTTTCTGGAAGTCTTGGACCTGTTGCTTGGAAAGTTGCGTCAAAGAGGATTGAACAGGCACTACCTGATGGGTGTAAATTTGGCCGTGGTTGGGTTGGAGAATATGAGCCGCTTCCAACCCCAGTACTTATGATCGAAAATTGTACCCAAAATCAATCTGTTTCGGCTTCAAAGTTTTATTCACACCCGAACTTGAGAAAGGATGACAGAACTCTTAGGACTTCAGTTTCTGCTAAGGTGCACCCTGTTACTGGGCCTGTTACAGAAGAGAGACAGCACTCTGTTAGTGTGCCTACTTCAGGAGGGAGACCATCTTTCTTTGGTTCTCCTAGGGGGCATTACACAGAAGGGAAACCGTCTGTGATTGGTCCTGTTGGAGCGAAACCTGGTACTGCAGTTAATGCTGTTCATCCACAGAAGAATCCGCAATCCCGGTTTATAGGGCCTGAGAACAAGGTTCAAAGGGAAGTCGAGTTGAACTCTGCACCTTCAGTCAACCAAAATAATGCCAATCTTGTTGCAGAAAAGCAATTATCAAGAAATTTGGAGACGACATCTTCCAGGTCCAGAGATACTGTATCAAGGAACATGAATCTTTCACAACCTGTACCTTTTAAGATGCCGGATTCTAATGGTATTGTTACCCGAGGGTTGCCTAATGGGAAAGCTGCAAGTGCTTCTCTGGACAATAGGATGATTAGTCCATCTGATAGTGCTCCTAGTCAAAGTGAAAGAACATCGGCTTTCTTTCCTCATGGACAGGAGCAGGGTCTTAGTGACCCAGTGCAGTTGATGAAAAAATTGGCCGAAAAGACTCACAAACAACAGAAATCATCAAATCAATCATCAGTTGATACTCAACCCGTTGTACCATCAGTTCCATCAGTAAGAAGAGATGATTCAAACAATGCTGCAGCAGCTGCTGCCCGGGCTTGGATGTCTATAGGGGCTGGAGCATTTAAACAACCCACCGAGAATCTCACTAAAACGAAAAGTCAGATATCTGCAGATTCCTTATACAACCCAGCCCGGGAGTTTCAATCACAACTTTCGCGAGTTCGGGGGGAGTTTCCCTTGCAATTTCAGACTCAGAACAATTTTTCATTTCCAACCTTTTTACCACAACCTGTCCGTATCGGGAATGAGCCACAGTTCCAAAGCAGACCTACGGTTGTTCCTCAGTTGGCGGCAGCTGACTTGTCTAGATTTCAGGTGCAGTCACCTTGGCAGGGTCTCAGTCCGCATGCCCAGCCAAGACCAAGACAGAAACAGGAAAGTCTTCCTCCAGACTTGAATATTGGTTTTCAGTCCCCAGGGTCTCCGGTGAAACAGTCCTCAGGTCTTCTGGTTGACTCTCAGCAGCCAGACCTGGCTTTGCAACTCTGAGTTTGGATGGGGTATTCAGCGGAATTAAACAAATAGTGTACAGAGCTCAGATGCTGCTGGCTTCTGTCTCCGGAATTCACCTTTATCTCCTGTGCTATAGTTGCATCAAGTGTGAGAATGTCTTCAATCTTGTTATGACAGAATGATTTTGGCGGCGGTAGTTATCCATTTTTGACTTGGACTGGGAATTGCCCAAATGAAAATGAAGGATTATCTTTGGTCAGATCAGCTTGCTCGACTAGTTATGATCCGCTCAGAGCTTAAGATACGATCACTTTAACAGAACTCCAAGTTCTGGATGTCCCAGATAAGTATTAGTGACTTGCAGTAGCACTTTTTGTGTCATATTGTCGAGCTAAATCCGGCAGAAGGATGATTCATTTGATGATTACATCAAATTCCTTTGGAGTTCTTAAAATGATATAAATGCATCACTCTAGTTGAGGCCTTGTACATTGTTACAGGTTGAAGAGAATTAGTTGTCTAGATTTTACTCATATTTTATGTAATTGCCTAAAAATTCCACTTTATACTGCTCGACTGTTATAATGTACATGTGGACTAGTCTCTCAAATTGAATGTTCCTACCATTTGCCTTTCCTCTATCTTAGAATGCTCTTAATTTATCTGCTGTTGAGTTTCTCTTACCCGAGATAAAAGTGTGGCTTTGGATTAAGCTGGGCTTAACCTGTTATGAACATTGTTTCTCAAAAAGAAGTTTACTTTTACTGGTAGTAATAGAGGTCTTTTGAACCTTTTGATGGACAATGCAAAATGTATGACAGTGTGACTATGCAAATGTAGACGCAGCTTGATCCCCAGCGAGGGATTCGTTTGGCAATGGCAGCTGTTTCTGAATTTGAGAGTGTTCAGAGATTGATGGTTACCCCTACATTGGAGCCATTGAGAAGCTTAAATGTGGCAAACGTTTGGTGCCCCCTTAGGATTGAAAAAGATCCAAAGGAGGAGGTTAGAGACAAAGTTGCTAGCATTCCTCTTGTGAAGATCAACACTCATGCTGCTTGGAAAAAAGAAAGTAGCATGGCTGCTACTATTGGTGTCGTAATCCGTAACTTGGAAGGGATTTTTTTAATGTGCTGTGCTGACCGAGTTACTTGTAGTTCTGCTTTGATAGCTGAAGGTAGGGCTGCCTTGAGAGGCTTAAAGATGGCGATACAAAATGGTTTTAAGAAGGTTGTAATTGAATCTGATTCTAAAGGCTTGGTAGATGGAGTTGGAGGTAAACAGGGGACGATTTTCCCTCTGTTGATGGAGATCAGAAAGCTCTCGTCGAGATTCGAGTCTCTTGAATGGAGATGGGTCCCCCGTTCGTGAAATGGAGCTGCCACTGTGTGGCTGGGCTGGGTAGTAGAGCTGTGGCGCTGGAAAGCTGGGTCAATCGGCCACCAGTCTCTTGTTCATGTTTTGGTCGCGGATAGATTGTCTTTCCCACCCTCGATATAGGTTTGGTGTTTGGGTGTTTAGCTTGTTTCCACCGACTCTAGTCTAGTCTGTGATAGGAACCCCAATTTTGCTTGTAATCTGTTTTCTTTGAGTCCTTTTTGGGACTTGCTTTGTACGTCCTTTTTCCCTCTTTATGGTTATTGGTTCATTGGTTCTTTATAATTTAGGGTAACTTCAATTTACCATCCGATAGTTTACCGAATTTCAGAATTTATTATAGGCTTACTTATTGTAGTCTCCTTTGAAATTACGGTCAAATTTTATATTGTCTCCCAAAACTTAAATGACCCGTTTATTCTGTTTGACCGTTGTTTGGTGACCCACTTTGCCTCCTGTCGTTAACTCCATCTAAAACTCTGTTAAAATTGATAATGTGGCAGAAGTATTTTTGTAGTTTCATACACATAAATCATTATCACTAATTGAAGAGTGACATGAAAAGTGGAGCCCACCTCCACACACATAAAAATATAATTAGATGTTCTAATTATTAAAACTAATTAAAATAAAAAACATAAAATAAAATTAGATCCCAGCCGCCCAACCGCCATCCCCACGCCCTTCGTCTCCTGCAAATACCTTGGATGAAAGAAACTCATCCCGCCCCTATCTCAGCCTCCCAAGCTCTCATCCCCATCTCAACCTCAACACCCAATTTCAAATCTGGGTTATTTGAAACCCAGCCCCCTTTCCCCAGCTCTCTCTCTCTCTCTCTCTCTCTCTCTCGCACAGATTAGCAGCTTCAACCATCCCCCATCATCATTACCCGCGTACCCATCTCCTACCCATCGGAAACTGGAGCCCTGCTTTGTGGGACCTCGTTACAAATTTGGAGGCCTTTGGTTTCCCCTGCCTCCCTTCGTCAAACCATCTTCTGGGTATTCATGGATTTTGATCCATTTTTGTTGTATGGCGGATTGGTTGGTTGGGGTATGGGCTGTGGATGATTGGATCTAGTGAGGGAAAAGGGAAATTATGGCTCTAGGGAGAGAAAGTTGGGGCTGTGGGGTGGGAAGCAAAAGGAGATGCGATGCTTTTGTTTTCTTACTAATAATTTAATTTTTAATTTCTTTTTCTTTTTTCTTTTGGCTTTTTGAATTTTTATTGTTCTTATTTTTTTGAATTTGTTTGATTTGTTTATTGTTTATGTAGAGTTCACATCAGCATAAAAATAACTCATGTGTACAAAATTACTTAAACACCCCTGCCACATCATCAATTTTAACAGAATTTTGGATGGAGTTAATGTCGGAGGGTAAAGCGGTACTATGGTCAAGCGGGGTAAATGGACCACTTTAAGTTTTAAGAAACAATGTGAGATTTGACCGAAGTTTCAAGGGACACTCTACAATAAATAAGCCTTTATTATATGAAGTTCATTTTTTGATATTATCGTACACAAACTTTCGTTTTGGTATCATTTTCATACATCCGGTAGTCTATTGGTTAAGGAATTCATTAACTTATGACATGGCATAAATGGGACAGCCATTTTTGCATGACTTGCTGAGAGCTTGCTACATGGCCTGACGAATTGTTTAATTCTAAAGCAAGCAAATTCATAGCTGGCCTTTGATTATCCAGCCCTTTCGGCAAAGCGAGTTTCTATTAAGAAACAAATGACATGAAATTATTTGGTTACAACTTTGGACACCTCTATACGAATGAAAGTGAGTTTTTATCTCAAACCCTTTTTCCATTAAAGGCTCTGCAATACAATTCAATGTTTACATAACTTCATATGAATCTAGTGGCTTGCATATATAATTGTTCATCAACTGAACTGAGGCCATTATCGATCACTGAAAGATAGGCTTCGTGATAGCTTATAGCTTGTGTTGTTGTGCCTAAAAACTCTGAGACCTTTTCATCGAAAGACGGGCGAACGAAATCCTCATGAGGCTGTGCCTGCGCTTGTTCTTCGTTGATTTTGTCCCACGCAACTGCTTCTGATTTCTGAGAACACAAACATCACCATCGCATATGTAACGTTTGCTTTGCGTTTGAGAGGCTTCTGAAAAGCAGCTCAAGATGTTTGAGAGCAAAGGCAAAGCCATTGATAGAGACGATTCGAAGCGTTTAACCCTAAGATTTTTCTCTCTATTTGCCAAATCCAAATACTTATATATACACCGAGGACAGAACACAGATAGATTAGCTCTTGGTCCCTTTGTGCAGATATTATATGCAGACTTGCATGTGCTAATATAATATAATTAAATCAAGGTCAAAGTTGGGTGGCTCTTTTTAAAATTTTGATAATGACTGGGTTTATTTCCATCCTCTCAAATCCAAACCAATGTGCTACAGCAAACGTGTTGCTCTCAACTCCCAGGTATGTGGTCTATGAGTTGACTGCGGCACAAGAAATGCCGTGTTGGCTGGGTGGCTCGCTCTAAATCCAACCTGTTACGTATGTTTGTCATCATGCTGCCATCACTTTTGGATCATCAATTAAATTTTGAATTATTATTACTTCCTTTAATCATTTAAGACATTTGTTAATGAGTTTAATTATTGTCATTAATGAGTTTCTTAATTCTCTTTAAGTTGAAAGTGTTAATTGCTTAATCACAGTGCTCTCTCTTTGACTTCCAAGTTTCATATATCAACAGACCCTTTCAGAATAGGCAACTAATTTTGAGCCTTGTCATCAAATTATGGTCAAATTAGAGTATCATTGTGTTCAGATCCAAAAAACACGCTTTTATTTTTGTGGGAAACACTTTCTCGTTCTGGTATCGTTAAATATCCTATCTTTTCTCAAAAGGAAAAAAAAAACTTACAACTTATCACTTTCCCGATAAACTCTATTCTAATATTTAAGAGAAGGCTCATTGCCAACTATTTTTGCAAAGCTATAATTATGTTCCTATTCCTACTTACATTAAACGAAAAAAATATTAATATATTACAATAAAAATAACAATTAATTTGAACAAAAAAAAAAAGAAAAAAGAAATATCATTTTTCTTTTTCTCTTATTTCTTGGGCAATAAACACCTCATCATGTGTAGAAAGTAGCGGAGCTAGTAACTTGTTTTTTTTTAAGGGAATACTGTAATTTCAAGGTTTTATAGTCTTATATTTCAACTGATATTGTAGCAGGTGTTTAAAAGTTATTGACTTCTTTATAAAATTTGGAGGTCATGGCCACTGAAGACCTGTATGTGACTCCGCTAGCAACAATGATGTGTGGTCTTGGAAAGCCCTCTTATTTTTCCTATTAATAGTTACATACATCGAATCGAGAAAAAGTTCCTATTAATGAAAAAAAAAACGCATATATATAAAAAAATATAAAAAATCCATGTATACAAATAAGAAAAAGTACGTCACTCTTTATAATGAAAATTTATTGGGTGTATTTGGTACATCATGTGGACTAGATCTTGGAACTACTTATTAGAGTTAGATAAGATTGAACAATATTAATTCTCTTTTTTACAAAAGAATCAATATTAATTTATATAACAATAACGCTACGGGCATCAACTTGTTTACCAACTTTTGGATACCAACACATGCGGCACATGACATGGCAACCTATGTTATCTATTTTAATTACATAATTTGTTATATAAATAAAAGAATTTCTCACTAAAAAAGATATAATTTTAAATAAAAAAACCCATTTAATATTTAGGTCCCTTCCGTCTTCCTCCTTGCCCTTCCCCCCTTCTTGAAAAACTCTAGAAATTCAACAGTCCTCCATTTGATACTGCCAGAACAGATTGGTTTTCCAATACCTAGGCTTCAAATTGACTGTCCAAACTGACATTAGCAATTTCTTTAGACTGCTCATTAATGAAAGATGGCCCATATATAGGCTTGGTGCCTTGAATTTGAGAAGTTTCAACTGGTGACGGTTGAAAGGAAGGAGCTGAATGCTTTGATTGGAATTGTTCACCCAACTATAGTTACAATATGAAAAACCCACATCCACGACACTTGCACCTAGATTATCTTGCAAATATATATTTTGACTTTGATTCCCATACTGATACCCACCTTAGAAATATTGGCTATCATGAAGGACTGTTGAATTTCTAGGGTTTTTCAAGAAGGGGGGGAGGGGTAAGGAGGAAGACGGAAGGGACCTAAATATTAAATGGGGGTTATTTATTTATTTATTTAAAATTATATCTTTTTTCAATGAGAAATTCTTTTATTTATATAATAAATTATGTAATTAAAATAGATGAGATGACAGATGACATTGGTTGCCATGTTATGTGCCACATATGTTGGTATTTAAAAGTTGGTAAACAAATTGGTGCCCGTAACGTTATAATTACTCAAAAATGATTTCAAATTGTGGACTCATCCGATTCATTTAACAGCGGCGCTGGGGCAGACAGATGGTAACTTTCACTCGCGCGCTGTCTATATATGTATAAACCGTGTGACACATTAAGCGTGAGACCCAAGACACCGAGAAGCGTTGTTGAAAGTCTGGCACAGGTGTCGTCTTAGTTAACTCTACAATCTGGACGGCATGTAAATCTTCAACTTCCACTTCATCCACTCTCCCCAAATTAACCCAAACCCATCTGTTTTTACTCCTTTTACCAGCTCAGATTGGTGCCATGTAATAAAAAAGTTTCAGAAAAAAAAGAAAAAAAAACTTGTGAAAACCAAGTTTGCCAAAAAAGAGGAGCCTAAGAATTTGGTACAGATTGGAGTCTCACAAGTTACATGTAGCAGAACACCTCACCACCTTTCCCAGTTTATACATATGTCTTCTTTAGGTTTGCCACTGCCCCTCATCAACCACAACACCCAACACCCAACAACAACAACAATTTTTTTTTTCCTTTTCTGATTTCTAATTTCTGTTATTGTTTGTGGATCCTGAGAAAGCTTAGCTCCCTCCCCCTCATCACCACCACCACCTCCTCCCTTGCCCCTCTCTTTGCTCCTCATACTCCAAACCCACAAAAAGAGGTTTCCGGTAGTACAAAAACAGAGTTTTTATTCAAAAGGAGGAGAGAGGGGTCTTTTTTCCCCAACCCCAATAACACTATCCAACCCAATACCCAGGAAAAAAAAGGGGTAAAATTTACTTAATGTAAATTAAAAAAATAAAGAATTTCAACAAGAAGGCTAGAGGCAGAGGGGTAGCCACTAAAAACTGCGTTGTGACAATGACAACCAACAACGGCAGCATTTGGGAGCTACACAGAGAGGGAATGTTGCCGCCCGAATCGAGCGACGGAGGAGGAGGTGGGCACGTGGTGGAGGGCAGCGACGGTCTGAAGAAGGGTCCGTGGACGGCGGCTGAGGACCAGATTTTAATGGAGTATGTGAGGAAACGCGGCGAGGGCAATTGGAATGCGGTGCAGAGGAACTCTGGCCTCAACCGGTGCGGCAAGAGCTGTAGGCTCCGTTGGGCCAATCATCTCCGTCCCAACTTGAAGAAAGGTGTCTTCTCTCCTGAGGAAGAGAGGCGCATTCTTGAGCTGCATTCGAAGTACGGCAACAAATGGGCTCGCATGGCTTCTCAGGTAACTATAATCTATTTTTGTTTTTCATTATAATAATTTCCTCATTTCATTTCTGGGTTTTGGATTTTTTCTGCTGCCCATGTTTTTGGATTTTTAGTTTTGGTTTGGTTTGGTTGTAATTTTAGTTTTCTTTTTTGTTAGTTACCTGGGCGAACAGACAACGAAATCAAGAATTACTGGAACACAAGGATCAAGAGGAGGCAACGCCAATGCCTACCGCTATATCCCCAAGACATTAAACAATCCCATTCCCAAGCCACCTCGCTAACAATCCCAAGTCTCACGCCACTCACAACCACAATCCAAAACCTTTTCCAACCCATCACCAATGGCTCAACCCCAACTTTTTCTTTCCAAACCCAAAGCCCAACCCAATCCCATCATCTGCCCCCACTCTCCCCCCCTCCACTATCTCTCTCTCCTCTCTCCTCCCCACACCAGACCCAGCCCACGAGTCTCACTTCCTTCCCTGCTTTTGATCCCATCAACACCATCACCTCTTCCTTCTCGTCATCCTCCACACCCTCCTTCACCTTCCACCGCCCCGCCCCCATCCTTGGAGCCCCGTTGTGCCACAAACGGTATCGGGACTCCATAGTATTCTCCCAACCACGCTCCCCAAACCTGAAAAGAAAAATGTTCCGTACCAGGTCAATGCCTGACATTGCCTCTTTTCAGTTGACAGGCTCCAACTCAATGCCTGCCATTGCATCCTTGACCCGCACCTACTCGATGTCTGACAACCCCTCCTTTGAGTTCCCCATGACTTTCGACCATTCTTTCCCGCCACTGCCTCGTTCTCATTTCGATTTCTCCGACAATTTTCTGTCATCTGCAGGCTCAGTTTATTCAGTCCAGTCGGAGCTCCCTTCAAACCAAGTATCCCAAACACAGCTTGAGATTTCCATTGATAACAATCTAAGCTCGGCGGCTGGGGCAACACTAGCAGCCGCCGCCGACGAGACTCATAGCAGGAGTGGTTTGTTGGACGACTTACTACGAGAAGCTGATGCATTAGAAGCTTGTGGTGGTGGAAATAATTCAAGGACAACAAATGGGATATTGGGTTCATTTGAAGAGAAGTATGTGTTGGATGGTTATGACCAATGGCTACAGTCTACAAGCTCCGTTCATGGTCACCTTAATTCCATGCATAAGGATTTCTCAAAGCTGTTCAGTTCCATCCCTTCATCGGAGTCGGTCTCAGATTGGTATAGTGACAGTGGAGAAGTCTCCAATGCTCACTCTTCTGGCATAACAGATGTTAGTTTGGATATGCAGCAAATGGCTTCGATGTTCCCTACTGATGCCACAGCGGAGCATGCTAGGGCCTCTAGCTTTCGGGAAGAAGAGCAACTTTCTTACCACAGGGACATGAACAAGGTCTTAATGACCCAGTACAGTTAAAAATTAATCATCAAAACAATCGGCAATGGATTCTAAGAAAAGATGATTCACACAATGCTATGGCAGCTGCTGCCCAAAAACTAACTAAACCTTTCTGCAGATTCGTACTCCCATCATCATTATTGTTCCTTTGACCAAAATAATATGTTCAAGTGCATATACCAGTAATAAGAGAAATCTCCGTCTTTTGAACATTTATTCTTCTATTTTACAATAAATTTATTTGAGAGATCTTTCAACTGAAGCTTTTTATATAATTTCGATTGCTAGATAAATATTTTGTAGAGTTCCCCTCTACTTGTACTGTACTTTCAATTTGTCCCTCGATTTGTTTTTTAAATATTTGACCGTTAATGTCCTTACACATTCCATTCAATTTGTTGTCTTAACCTATAATAAATAAATAAACATCACTAACAAAGAATACCTGGCTAAACGGTGTGCCATGCCATTTGCCTCACGACGAACATGCCTACATTGGTTCCCTGGATTCCTAGCCAAACGACGACAATCTGCTCTTGATACTTATTAATGGCCTGAACCTGAAGCACACCCCACCAATCCCCCTCACATATCAATTTGCTGTATTTCTATTTCTAGTAAGTAGAAGAGGAACTTTTTTCCATAATCTCTCTTGATTTGGTAATAAATATTCATTCATTTAGGTTGAAAGTACTCCAGCTTTGTCCTGCTTTTGTTATTGAGCATAAGTGGAATCGTGAGGGGCCTAGCAAATAACCATTTTCAATTTCTATGATCATTAAACAAATTAACCACTAAAGTCTAAACTCAGCATGCAATTCTTTACCACAAATAATGCGTGCAGTAACAAAATTTAATTGCACTCGAGAGAACGAGGTATACCAAAAAACAAACATTCCCACAAACAAACAAAAAAAAAACTCTCAAATTGATTTATTGTGAAATTTCTCTCTTCAATATCTGCTTTGGAGATGTCAAAAATGGCAAATTAATATATGTAAAGTATAAACTAATGCAACTAGAAGGGTCATTTTTTTTTAATAAATAGCCGGGCGGCTATACTCCTTTTAAATGTAAAGCGTATAGCCGCACGGCTATACTAAGGTTTTTATTAAAAAATAGTACAGCCGCGCGGCTATACTTTGTTTGACACATGTTCCGTCGCTAGGCGGGCTAGTCGGCTCCTCTTTTTTTTTTTTCTATTATTTTTTTAATATATAAATACTAGTATAGCCGCGCGGCTATACTGGGATTTTTTTATATATAAAAAAGGCTTATTTATGTACATGCCCCATGTGCTTTCAAACTTGTCTCAAATTACCACCTGTGTTGTAAACGTCTTAAAGTACCCCCCCAACCTTTTAAAAACCGTCTCACGTTACCTGTTCCGTCAGTTTTTTAGCCGTTCCGTTATGAGTGATGGGCCCCACTTCGTTTTAACCTTTAACCTCTTCGAACAAGGGTTTCTTAGTTCTAAAAAAGGGGGAAATTAGAGAACAGGGCTTAGGGTTTGTGAAAATCTGAGGTTGGCCTCCAGATTCTCTAAGCATCTCTGAGAGCATTGCATTCAGGCGCATTCCTTTGCTGGGTGCACTTGTTCTTCTCTCTGGATTTTGGTTTTCCAAACCCTCACTTTCATTTCATCTCTCTGTCCATTTCTAGAGGCCTACTCTGTGCTTGAATTCCTTGGGCAGCCAGAGACCTTTTTACCTTTTCTGGTTAGTGCTTGGGGTTTTCTGGAATTGTATGAGCTTTGATTGTGAAGTCGGTGGTGTGTACTGTTTTTTAGCTCTTTGTTTACTTCTTCATGAAGCTCCAGCTGCCTTCAATGGCTTCTAATGATAAATTAGCCGTGAATTGAGCCTAGGCTCTGTGAATTTCATACTTGAATTTTGATTAAAATCCTGAGAGAAGAATGGGTAACGTGAATTGCTGAGAGTATCATGACTCTGTGAATTGCTGAGAAACCCTTATTCGAAGAGATTAAAGGCTAAAACGAAGTGGGGCCCAACGCTGGTAACGAAACGGCTAAAAAACTGACGGAACGGGTAACGTGAGATGGTTTTTAAAAGGTTGAGGGGTACTTTGAGACATTTGCAAACACATGTGGTAATCTGAGACAAGTTTGAAAGCACAGAGGGTATGTACATAAATAAGCCTATAAAAAATGAATATATCCGATCGGCTTTACTAGGGTCCTTTTTTGGGATTATTTATTTATTTTTTATTATAAAGAGTATAGCCACGCGGCTATACCGTTTTCGACACGTAGCGCCAAATCACTAGGCACTAGCTGGGTCAATTTTTTTTTAATAGTATAGCCGGTCGGCTATAAGCGGGATTTTTTATATACAAAAAATAAGTATAGCCGCTCGGCTTTACTGGGGTCATTTTGTTTTTTTTATTATATATTTTTAATAAATAGTATAGCTGTATGTCTATACTTTGTTTGACACCTGGCGTCGAATTGCCAGGCACTAGTTGGGTCCCTTTTATTTATTTTTTAATAAATAGTATAGTCGCACGGCCATACTTGAGAATATTTGAAAAAAAACCCAGGCTCCAAAACACCCCGAAAGGGTTGAAATCTTAAGGAGTGCTTTGGTCGTTTTCAATGTCTCCTCAGTACATTGTAAGTTTTGATGAGAAGGATACATCAGCTGCTGTAAAGACATTGCTTGATGATAAACTTGAGCAAGTGCTGAAGGGGCTTTGCTTGAAACACAGTGGACCAGGTGTTCCGGCAGCTGCTGCTTGTTTGGATGGGCTTCCTTGCGACTTTGAAATAGTTGGAAATGGTGCATTGATATTGTACATGCTTGGCATGAGAGCTTGCTTTGGTAAATCAAGATACGGCTAGGCTTGGCATAAGAGACTTGTGGCGTGGGGGCTAAGAGCCCATAAGTTTAAAAAGAGAGAAATTTGGAAAGGAAAAAGCTTAGAATTGTAGATAGACTATATATCTTCCTGAAACTCTGGAATACTTCCAGCAACTTGAATGGATTTCTTGGAACATAGATAGGATGGTTGATGAACAAAAAATTATATCTCGCAAGTGCACGAATCGATGTGATAGTATTGCAAGCAAATACGAGAGTCGTTCCCACAGAGATTTGTAAAGTTTATCAATTAAAATCCAAATATGACAACCTTAAGAAAAAGAGATAATAAAAATGAAATATTAAAAGTACTAAAACAACCAAAAATAAGATTACTCAATTTTAATCTAAGTATTGAAATCAAGAAAATAAAATAACAAAGGTTGGAAATTGGTTTTGAAAATCAATGGATGAAAACTAGGATTCCGACTTCACCATAACAATTCTATTCTATGTATTGAAGTAATTTTGAGAATAAAGTTCCAATTCAATTCCAAGAGTTCGTTCTTTCTTTAATATAATGATTTAAACCCAACGAATGAACCCTATAGCCAAATTTAATCGAGAACCCATTAAGTCCAAGAAAAACAATCAAGAACCAAGAAGTGTCTTAGCTTGAACCCCGGCTTTAACAACAACTCATTCATTCACAGTGCATATAAGATTAGGGATGAACCCCTTGCCCAACCTTATCTTAGACAATCCAAAATACCTATAACGGCCCATTACAAGTATTAAGATCACAATTATAATAATGAATGAAACAAGGAATATAAATTGATTAAAAAAAAAAGAAAAGAAGAAGAGGATATTAACTATATAACATAGAACCATCATGTTAGGTTACATCGGATCTCTAGCAAAGAATTTAGTTATCCATAGTTGTCTTAGAAACAAACAATATACTTATGAACATAAAATACAAAGTTTGAATTAAGATAGAAAAACCCTTAGATGAATCCATTGTAGTTGAACTCCTCCTGCCAAATCTTGAAAGCTAAACGGCTAAGGAAGTGAGTATGTGAATTAGGTGATTTGAGATATTGAACATAACGCTAGGGTTCTCCCCAAAAATCTAGTCTAAAAGATGTATTTATAAGCCCTAGGGCTTTTCTCCAATCATATAAGGATTAGGAAACTTAAAACTCCCAAAAATCCTAGGAAAAAACTAGCTAAAAATGCAAAATATTCCGTGCTAAATTTGCTCCGTCCTCTTGAGCACCAGAAACTGGGCCAAAAATCAACTCTCTGCCACTCGAGCGCTTGCAACATCCACTCGAGCATCAGAACGTAGTCACACAGTTCGCAGCCTAAACTACTCGTACGAAAATTGATGTAACTTCCTCTAGAAAATTCGAAATGACGAATAGTAAAATTCTCTAGAAACTAGACTTCCAAAGCTTTCCAATGATATATGGCAGGTTATCTAATTCTTCCTGAGCATGTACAGATAAATCCCATAAATTTGACCTATGTGCACATGCAGTTTCTTAACTTGCAAGTTGCTAATTCCAAATTTCTATCTTCTTTACTCATTTTCACCATCGTTTTCTCCTTTTAGTGCCAACTCACGGCTAGGGACGATTTCCTACAAAACGCACACTAAACACATGAAAACAACCAATTTCACAGAAGAAACTAATGCATATCACTAGAATAGGGCATAGAAAATAAGCACAAATATGGAGTTATCAATGGTGGCTTGTAGACATGTTTGGGTACTATTTAGGGCTTAGCATGTGAGAAGTCCATAAATTTACACATTTATGTACTCTTTATACTTAGTTTTTATAAGCGAATTTGATTTTAAAAGGACTTATTACTTTATTTTCTCAATTTTCAGCATTCCAGAGCAAGTAATTTGTTTTCAACAGAATTATGACTTTTTTGGTGGAGTTTTAGTACAAGACCAGTTGAAGATGAAACTAATATCTTGAAGATGATTGTGAAATGTTTCTAAAATTTTTGGAGCAGCCAATGAGAGCAGTCTTTGAAGTTAAGTCAGCATAAGGTGCAATCACATCAAAAATGTGCTATTGTGGAAGACTGATTATTTGAAGATTTTCCTGATTATTTTCTCAAGGTATGCGATATATGGCTGGAAAGATAAGACAAAAACCTACAATTTACATATTTTTTCCAAATTTTCTTGGAGGAGGAACAACCCTAAACGTGCGTGCAAAGTAACTGACGTGTTATCCCAGTCAAAGTAGAAAAAAGAGTCAATTACTTACCCATTTTGGATTTATGTTTTAATTAGGTTTTTATTTTATTTTTGGGCTGCTGTATAAGCCTAGCTAGGGTAGGAATAGACTTGTTGTGTTTTATTTAGGCATGAGAAATAACTCCTTTCGGGGACACGCCCAAGACTAGGAGAAATTGGAGACGCCGGAAGAGTACCACAATTGGCTAAGTTTTATTGTTTCTTCCTTATGTTTTTGTTTTTGTCAAATTCTATGATTACGTGTAACTAATTTTCTGTTGCTAGGTCATGATGTAGCCCTAGTATGATAATCTAATTTTCTTATTTTACCTATCTATTGATTGCCGTTTGATGTTGGATTCTTAATCACTATGCTCAATAACTTAGTTGATTATCTTGATGCTTGATCGCCATCTAGACTTTTAATTTAGTTAATTGGATGCAAATTAGAGTAAATACCATACTTAATTTGAGGCTTGCTTCTTGTGATTAAGATTTATAATTCATCTAGGGTAAATACCATACTCCTAGGGTTTACATGCTTGTTGGAGGTTTTCACGGATCTTAATGAGTTTCTATGTATTGATATTTGACCTAAATACCATAGGCAAATTGCACGTAGGAATATACAAGTTAGCCTAAATACCATAAGTAATTCATGAAAAAGGAAAACTAAGTGGCGACATAAAATGGTTAGTTAATAGATAGGTGAATAAGAGGCCAGATTGGATTACTAGTGGTGAATTCATTGTCCTAGTGCTTTTGTCAATTTGAATTTCTCATTTTGTGTTTCGTGACTTTCTACTTGTTTTGTCTTTTAATTTCGTTCTTAATTAAATCATTCTTTCAAAAACCCCTTTTGTGTTTACGTGAGTATGCTACATGTTTAATTTCTTGTTTATATAGTTCGAGTAGTTAAAGTATTTTGTGAAGTAAATTAGGTTAGACTAATTGGAAGTTGAACTTAATCCTCGTGGGAATGACCTCGTATTTGCCATACTATATTACGATTAACCTTGTGCACTTACGAGTATAATTTGTGCTTAGACTAATCTTTATAATCTCCATTTTTCAGGTTGTCTAAAATTCACAACAGCATAGTGTTCTAAGAAAAAAGGAGCAAAAATAAAGGATTAAGACTTGAGATACTGGCTGTTTTCGACAGCTAGAGGGTGGGCTTGTGATGTCTGTGTTTTCTCACCAAGAAGGTGATAACCAATATTTCAGTTTGACTTTTCAAATCTAGAATAGGCCTTTTTGAGAGAGAGAATAAGAAGATGGAAGGACCAAAATTTGGTGCTTCCAGCAATGGGAGAATATGGTTGCTCCTACTTGCGTTGGTTTTGCTAGGTAACATATGCCTATTTTTGTAAGCGTTGGAAGCCCTTTATTCACCAAAAACCTTAGATGGTTCCTCCATATTTGGTCAACTCTTCCCTTCATTTTCTTCTCACTTTCTCCTACTCAGCCTTTTTTAGTGAAAACCTTTGAAATCAACTGAGTCCAAATGCATTGGGACAAATCCTTTTTGTGCCCTAAAGTTTTCCTACAGGTGGATCTTACAGCAATTTCCATTCCTGGCAAAGCTCCATCTTGTTTTGTCTCCTCATTTCTTACGAGAGCTTATGAGGTAAATAGGGTGAAGGTGCTGGTCAGACATAAGACACATTAGAGACTTTATCCATTCCAGCAACTCATGCATCTAAGCAAACTGGGTTTTAAAGGTCCTAGTTGGGTTTTGGTCAAGGATGGTTGATCTCAAGTGAATAAGGTGATGAGATTCTCTCTTTGCTTACCCATGTAGTTGGGCTTAAGAAAGTGGGCTTCGGTTTTGGTGCCCCCAAGCAGCCCAAAACCTCCACCTTTTGAACCCTCAATGGGCTTTTTGGACCATTATACCCATTTACACCACAACTTGCTCAGCAAGTCCCAAGCATGTATGTGGCTTTAGACCACTTCAGCGTGTCGGGTGGTTGGGCACTAAAGGGAGTCATTTGGCATTACATGTTATTTGCGTGCTTATGCTCAGGCTACGTTGTATTGCAGTGGCTTGGTGCTGTGTTAGATAATGCTTGACAATGCAGTGGGCTGAGCGAGCTTGGGCATGTGAAATTGTTAAACCTTATAGGTTTTGTTGATGCGAAAAAGTGGTTTGATACGTAATTCGTCAACTTAGTCAAAATGTCCCTTCGGTAGGTCCCTGTCCTTGGTAAGTGGTCCACTCCAGAGGGTCAAGTACCTGCAAAAGGACGCGTTCGGTAAATCCTTGGGGTACCGGTGCGGTACCGGCCGAAGGCTCTCCGATGCCTAAATGAGTACGGATTTAGTAAGGTTAACTGACAGATCACACGATAGCGTACCGTTAGTTCTCATTCTTCCCTTTTGGGGATATGGGTCTCCTTATATAGACCTTGGGAGGTGTGCGTTGTGCTCATTTTTCCGATGTGGGACTCCAGGCATGGATTGTGAACATGACACGTGTCTGTTGGTAAAAAGGGCCAAGATATATAGCTTCGGTAGGGAGTATGCCGTAGGGGCCCTGTGATCAGAGTGGATTCTGTCCACGTGTCCGGTGGTAATAGGCCGTTTAATTAGGTATAAACAGTAGTCCCTCAAGTTCTCTTTCGAAGGTTCTTCGGAAGGGAATTTGGTTTTCCTTGGTAGTTCGGAGGTTCTCCTACCGTTCGGCATGCTCATTTGGGGGGAGGAAAGGCGCTTGAGTTGTTCCTTTCGGAAAGTAGTGTTCTGGGAAAATCGGTCGGGGACTTGAAGGGTCGCCAATGTTGAGAGGCGAGAGGGCAGAGAGACGCTTCGTCTTCCGTGCCTGGCGCGCAGATAGAGGCGCCATTTGCCGGGTGACGCGTGGCCAGCAATAACACGCCTGTTGGTGCATTAATGAGCCGTTTCGTCTCCCGAGGCGCACCGTTACAGTTCTCCCTCTATAAATAGAGGTTGCTCTGTATGAAAAAATTCACTTTGCAATTGTGAGTTTGCGCGAGAGCTCTTGAGTAGGCGATTTTTGAAGTGTGCGAACGGCAAGCAAGGCGATTTTCGAAGCGTGCGAACGGCAAGCTAGGCGATTTTCGAAGCGTGCGAACGGCAAGCTAGGCGATTTTCGAAGCGTGCGAACGGCAAGCTAGGCGATTTTCATAGCACTCAAGGTAAGATACCGTTCGGTACCCCTGAATTTTGTTATACTTCTGTATATGGCATAGGCTCGCCGATCGTTAAGTAGGATCTTCCTTCGGTAGTCTAGTGGCCATAGGTAGAGAAGTAGGTATCTGTAGGATAGCGCAGCACGCACCTTAGTTTTTCCCTTTTTCTTTGTTTTGTAGATGTCCGATAGCGAGTCACCGTTCGGCGATGAGCCCAACGCTTTCGACGGGGAGCTATCCTCCGGCTGGGATACGTCCAGCGAGGCCGTGAGCCTCGGCGCCGAGGGCGGGGAAGACTCCGATGCCGAGCTATTCGGTGAGGAGGCGGATTCCATTCCCACCCACGGCATCGGTAAGGGGTTCATGACGGGGCACCCGTTACCCCTGGTCGCGGTGTACAGGGACGGTACCCGTGTTGTGCCGTCTGAGCACCAGCCAGAGGCTTCCACCTCCGGCAATGATGAGTGTGTTGCCGGTCCCTCTCGGCCGAGAGTTACGATCGTCCACCGAGAGCGGTATAGGATACCGGTGGGCATACCGCAGAAGACCCTGTTCGGGGTTGATTATTTGGGGCCGAACAAGCTTACCGAACGGGAGCTTCAAAAGATTAGGGCCGAATACCTCATTCCTGACTCGGTGAAGATGAGGGTCCCGAGCCCGGTCGAGTCCCTCAGCGACCCTGGGGATGGTGAAGTCGTCTTCTTCACCGATATGCTGGTGCAGGGGGTCAGGTTGCCGTTGCAGCCTGCCGTTCAGAAGTTACTTGCCCAGATTGGGTATGCCCCGGGCCAATATAACCCCAACTTTTGGGTGGCCCTGATGGGGGTGATAACGGCCTTTGGGATTGCCGGGGAGGGGGAGCCTTCCTACGAGCAATTCTCCTACCTCTACAGCGTCACTAAGTCGAAGAGTGCCGACCATGGTGGCTGGGTTCAGGCGAACTGCCTGAAGGCTTCCGAGCGAGGTCACTTCGTCAGCTCGGTGCCGACTTCCCAGAAGTCGTGGAGGAATCGGCGGGTGCTACTCTCTGGCCAATGGGAATCGCCATCAGGAGTACGCCCGCAGTCCCCAGTACCAACGACTTTCCAAACCGCCGGTAGGTCCCTAGTTACCGATCGGCAGGTCCCTAGTTGCCTTTCTGTTTTCTTTTTATATTTGCTCACTCATTCTTTATTCGGACAGGCAAACTCAAGCAGCCGACTCCTACACAAGACGAGATTCGGCAGATCGACAGGGTGAGGCTGAAGGTCCCTGCCGCCGAGCGAGTGTACCCGCGCTTCCTTTTCACCAATAATCTCATCAGAGCCGGGCTCGTCGACCCTGCCGAGAGTAAGTGTACTTGTTGCGCTTTTCTTCCTCCTCTCTTTTTTTGTGTGCTTGCCGATTGACTGATTGTTTTTGGCCAGTGACGGACGCAAAGAGGGCTGCCGAGGCCAAGAAGATGAACGAATCTTCCAGGAGGCGCCTCATGATGGGCCTCGAGGGCAAGAAGAAAAAGAAGCAGCTCGAGGCCCCTGCCGTTCGGTCGTCGACGGACCCCGAGGAGGTGACCCTCGCTGAGTGTATGCGGCAGTTGGTCGCTGAGCCTGTCGCAAGGCCGGCTGTCGATCCCCATGCGCCGAGGCATGCCGTCGCTGATGCCGTCGCCTCAAGGGCTGCCGGGAAGCGGCCGATAACGGTGGACTTGGAAGCTTCTCCGGCGTCCAAGCGAAGCCGTCCGTCAGACGCTTCCAGGGCCGTCTTTGCGGCGGAGGACGAGGATGGGCCTACCGAGGCCGTCACTCTCACCTGCCCCTCGAAGACGGTGCAATTCGTCAACCATATGATCCTCGGTTCTCAGATGGAGCTGCCGGAGGTTGACGAGTTGCCGAAGAAGGTTCTTCGGGAGCAGGCTGGATGCGCCTTCCGACTGCAAGCAGCGGTAAGAATTTATCTCCCGGTGTTGTCCTTTCATTATTTTTTTCGGTGCCAAGTGGGGCTTCAAACTATCTTCCTCGTGTGCAGGCGTCCATGGAGATGTGGATGTGTGTCAAGCGGGCCATCTCTGCTGCCGAACGGGCAAAAAAGGCCTATGACGACGGCAGAGCTAAGGTTGCCGAGGCTGGAAAGGCTATCCAGGACCACGCCCAGCTGCTAAAGGAGAAAGAGGCTGCCGAACGGCGGGCTCTCACTTCGGAGGCGATGGTGGGCGGGATGCGGGCCGATCTGGAGGCAGCGCGGGCGGCTCTGGAGGCAGCGCGGATGGCAGCGCGTGATGCCGAGGCCGTCTCGGAGGCGGTTCAGGACGCTCTGCAGGAGTCCGAGCGGACCAAGGCTGCGGAGGTTGAGGCTGCCGTTCAAACGGCAATCCAGGGATATCGTTCTTCCGAGGAGTTCACTGTCCTCCTGGACAGGGAAGTTGGCTCCGAGATGGCGGGTATGTTGTACCGATTCAAGCGGTACAACCCTGGTCAGAAGCTGAACCTCAACTTCGCTGCCGATCCCCCTCCCCTTCCCGAGGGAATAACTGAGGAGATGATCGAAGACTACGAGGGGGAGGATGCTGCTGCTGACGAAGCCTGAGGGCCTCTGTAATAGTATTAGCCTGTCTTATTTTTATTGTTATTTTGTATCTGTACCGAACGCCTTGATGCCGAGGGCATCTTTAAATTAGATGTGCATAATTTGTCTATTTTTGTCTTTTCGATTTGATTTTGTTTAATCGCCGATAGGATTTATAACGTTATAGAAGTAGCTTTCGAAATTGTCAAGTTCCGATGGAATCTGTAGGGTGACAATTTCGAAAATACCTCCTGCCGTAGGTTAGTAGAGATGCCCCAGAACGTTATCTTGCTTATATTGGCAGCCGTAGGCTAGTAGAAACTGTAACAAGAGTTTCTGAAGCAATAGTGCCGAAGGCTTTCTATTTATCTTTGCCGGAAGGCATTTACAATTTTGTCCTACCGTAGGCTAGGTTACAACTCTGTCCTGCCGTAGGCTAGGTTACTTGAAATAGTACTTGAGATGTTCCACGTTCCAAGGATGACCGAGGGTCTTGCCGTTGGAGTCTCTTAGGCGGTAGGTTCCCGATCGAAGGATACCGATGATCTCGTAAGGTCCTTCCCAGGAAGGTCCGAGGGTTCCTTCCGTGGCATCCTTAGTTGCTAGGGACACCTTCCTCATGACCCAATCACCGGCTCGGAATGAACGGTGTCTGATTCTGGAGTCGTAATACCGAGAGACGCGTTGCTTGTAGGCTTCGTTCTGAAGGTTGGCATGTGCTCGGTGCTCTTCCAGGAGGTCGAGGCTTAGAGAAAGTGCTTCTTCATTTGGCTCTGGTGCGAAGGTTTCCGTTCGGTAGGAAGGTTCGCCAATTTCTACCGGCACAACGGCTTCCGAACCGAAAGCCAAAGAGAAAGGGGTCTCTCCTGTGGACGTTCGGTAAGAGGTCCGAATGGCCCAGAGCGCTTCGGGAAGCTTTTCTGGCCAGGCTCCTTTGGCTTTGTCCAGCTGCCGTTTTAGTAGTTTCTTGATGATTTTGTTTATCGCTTCTACCTGACCGTTCGACTGGGGATGGGCCGGTGATGCGAAAAACAAGTTGATCTTCAGGCGGGTGCAAAAGTGCCTGAAGAGTTCCGAATCGAACTGCCTGCCGTTGTCGGTGATGATTGCGTACGGGATACCGAAACGGCAACAAATGTGAGTCCAGACGAAGTCTTCTACTCTTGCTGCCGTTATGGTTGCAAGAGGTTCGGCCTCCACCCATTTGGTGAAGTAGTCGACGGCAACCACAGCGTATTTCACCTGGCCTTTACCTTGTGGCATCGGACCGATCAGGTCTAGCCCCCACTGTGCGAAAGGCCAAGGACTCACGATCGGTGTCAAGGGTTCGGCGGGGATATGCTGTATGTTGCCGAAACGCTGACATTTATCGCATTTCTTCACAAGTGAATTGGCGTCCTGGTGCATGGTCGGCCAGAAGTATCCCTGCCGAAAGGCCTTGTGTGCGAGTGACCGGGACCCAGAGTGATCGCCGCAAACACCATTGTGGATTTCCCGGAGAACGTAGCTCCCCTGTTCTGCCGTAAGGCACTTGAGATACGGAGTCGTGTAGCCACGTTTGTAAAGGACGTCGTTGATGATGGTGTACCTTGCCGATCGGTATCTAAGCTTTCGGGCCTGGGCCTTGTCCTCTGGAAGGGTGCCGTTGGTTAGGTATGAGTAGATAGGGGACATCCACGTATCCTCGTACCGTACGGTACATATTTCGGAGGCTGCCGTGCTTGGTTGGGCAAGAATTTCCACCGGCACCTTTCTTCCGATTTTGTCATTGATTGCCGAGGCTAGTCGCGCCAAAGCATCGGCATGACTATTTTCGCTCCTGGGGATCTGCTTGATCTCATAGGCTCGGAAGCTCTGGAGCAGCTGGTGGGTGGACGAAAGGTAGGCGTTCATGGAGGCGTCTCTGGCGGCGAAGTCTGCCGTTACCTGGTTCACAATGAGTTGGGAGTCACTGTGTATCTTGATCTGTTTTGCGTTCATGCTCTTGGCTAAACGAAGGCCGGCCAAGAGAGCCTCATATTCTGCTTCATTGTTGGAGGTTCGGAAGTTGAATCGGAGGGCGTACTCGATCTTGAGTCCCTCCGGTGTTGTCAGAACCAACCCTGCTCCACACCCCTGTTGGTTTGCCGAGCCGTCGACATGCAGAGTCCATACAGGATTTGAGGCGTCGAGCCGTTCGGCGTCTACCTCCATCGGTGTTGTGGTTTCGGTAACTGGCTCGGGTATTTCCTGTGTCGTTGGTGGGGTGAGCTCGGAGATGAAATCGGCAATGGCCTGACCCTTTTCGGCTGGCCTTGGCACGAATTGTATATCGAATTCTCCGAGTTCAATCGCCCACTTGATCAATCGGCCGGAAGTCTCTGGTTTTTGGAGTACTTGCCGAAGCGGTTGGTTTGTCAGGACTTTGATCCCGTGTGCTTGGAAGTATGGCCGAAGTTTTCGTGCCGAGATCACCAGGGCTAGTGCAAGCTGCTCTAATGGGGGATATCGAAGTTCAGCGCTCTGGAGTGCCTTACTGACATAGAAGATCGGTAGCTCTGCCCTCTCCGGTTTTCGGATTAACACCGAACTGACGGCAGTGTTAGATACCGAGAGGTATAGGTAAAGAATCTCCCCAGGCAGTGGTTTTGACAGGAGAGGTGCTCTGCCCATGTAGTCTTTTAAGTCTTGAAATGCTTTATCACATTCGGCAGTCCATATGATATTCCGTTTGCCCCCTTTCAAGGCTTTAAAGAACGGTACACATTTGTCGGTAGCCTTGGATATAAAGCGAGTCAGGGCAGCCACTCGTCCGGTAAGGCTTTGAATGTCCTTTGTTGTTTTTGGCCTCTCCATGTCGATGATGGCCTTTATTTTTTCGGGGTTCGCTTCGATACCCCTGTGACTAATCATGAATCCGAGGAATTTCCCGGAAGACACACCGAAGGCGCATTTCATCGGGTTTAACCTCATTCGGTAGCCCTTCAGGATACCGAACATGATAGACAGATTGTGCAGGTGTTCTTCGGCTGTTCTGCTTTTCACCAACATGTCGTCAACGTAAACCTCCATGATGTTGCCGATGTGTTCGGCGAAGATTCTGTTGACAAGCCTCTGATATGTTGCCCCCGCGTTCTTCAAGCCGAACGGCATGACGTTGTAGCAGTACAACCCTCTGTCAGTGATGAAGGCGGTGTGCTCGCTGTCGGGGGGGTGCATAAAAATCTGGTTGTACCCTGAATAGGCGTCCATGAAGCTGAGCAGCTCGTGTCCTGCCGTGGCGTCCACGAGCTGGTCTATTCGGGGTAACGAAAAGCTGTCCTTCGGGCAGGCCTTGTTCAGATCGGTGTAGTCTTGGCACATTCTCCAGCCGCCTGTACCCTTTCGAACCATGACTGAGTTCGCCAGCCATACCGGGTACGTAACTTCCCTGATGAAGCCGATGGTTTGAAGTTTGTCAACTTCCGTCCGCATGGCTTCGTACCGTTCGGCATCATACGAACGGCGCTTTTGCCTTACAGGTTTGTAGGTTGGGGAAATGCTGAGTTTATGGCTGATGATTTCAGGGTCTATGCCGGGCATGTCTTCGTAGGACCATGCGAACACTTCCGAATGGTGCCGTAAGAAGTCTATAAACTGCGCTCGGAGGGCGGGGGTCAGTCTGGTACCGATTTTAACCCAACGATCGGGCTGTTCATCGCTCAGGGTTATCGTCTCCAGTTCTTCGGCGGGTTGTGTATGAGGAGTTGGTGACTCATCTCTTGGGTCGTCAACTGGTCCGTTGCCGTTCGGCATCCCCTGCACAGACATGGTCTCGTCTGGGATTTTGAGAGAGGTTGATTTGATCGCCGTGGCGTAGCAAGTCCGTGCGCTCAGCTGATTTCCCCTGACAGATCCTACGCCATTTGGGGTCGGGAATTTCATCAACAGCATGTGTGGGGAAAGATGCGCCTTTACCCTGGTCAGTGCCGTTCGCCCAACAATGACGTTGTACGCCGTCGGGCAGTCAACGATGAGGAACTGGTCGTATACCGTCGTTCTCTTTGGCGCGGTGCCGAAGGTAATTGGGAGCGTTACGCTACCGAACGGTTGGACCATGTCCCCGGAGAAACTTAGCAAAGGCGTCAACTGCCGGTTGACCTGGCTGTCCTGTATTCCCATTTCTCGGAAAGCTTCGGCGAAGATTACGTTTACCGAGCTCCCTGTATCAATCAGTACTCTCCCTACATCGTAATCGGCAATTTCTGCTCGGACGATCATTGGGTCGTCGTGGGGATAGAGAATGCCCTGTTCCTCTTCTTTGCAAAACGTGATCGGCTCCCAATGATCTTTCGGTGTTTCATGGTGGCGATTCACCTCTATGCCGAACACCTGGGGAAACTGTGCGGCACGCACGTACTGCTTCATCGAGCGATTGCTCAATCCTGCGATGGTTGGGCCGCCGCTGATAGTGCTTATCATGTTTATCTGCCGATTTGCGTTCGGCACCGGCGCCGTTGGCTGCCGGGCGATATACTGGTCTAGCTTCCCCTCTCGGATCAAGCGTTCGACGATCTTCCTCAGGCTTATGCAGTCTTCTGTATTATGGCTGTTGTGCTGATGGTATCGGCAGAATTTACCGGTATCCCGGTTGTCTTGCCGATTGGGCCTTCGTTGATTCGGCTTGGGTATTTTTTCCTGTTCGTTCATCAGGACGGCCTCGTAGGTAGTATTCAACAGGGTGAAGACCTCATTGCCATGATCCCGATTCGGCAGGGGGGCTCGGTTGTCGTTGCGACTGTACCTCCCTTTTCCTTTCTTTGGGTGCTCCCTTCGATCTGCACGATCATCCTTCCTCTTATGACCTGCCGAGTAGGTGTCGACTCGCTCATAAGGCGTTGCCCTTGCCGGATAGGCACTTGGTTCCGCATTTCCTTGCGGTGCCGAAACCGTGGGTTTCGAGTTGAAGTATTCGGCCTTGGCGTGGATTGCTGCCTGCTTCATCAGTTCATCGTACGTGCGCCAGTTGCTACTGTGCACCAGGTATCGGAAATGAGAGGACCGAAGGCCACTCTTGAAGGCGCCGTAGGCTGCCCTATCATCCGTTTCCGGACACCTTGAGTACTCGTGACTGAAACGCGCCGCGTATTCTCTCAACGGTTCATCCTCCCTTTGCCGAATCGTGTACAGATCATCGGCGGAGTAGAGACGGTCCGTTTGGATCATGAAGTGATTGAGGAAGATCTGCTTCAGCTCATCAAAGGATGCTACCGTTTCCGGCTCTAAACGGTAGAACCAGTTCAAGGCTGCCCCGGTAAGGGAAGACGGGAATAGCAGGCACTGCCCCTCATCGCTCAAGCCCTTGCATCCAATAGCGGACTGGAATGAATGGAGGTGTGTCAAAGGGTCCTCCGTTCCTGTGTAGAACGGTATACGCAGTTGCTGCACTTCCCTGTCTTGCCGAGAATCCCGGATGCGCCTTGTGAACGGTCCGGGCCGAAGCTTTCCCCATTCCGGTTCTTGGGAGCGCGCATTGTCGTTTTCCATTTTCTGGACCTTCTGAAAAAGGAGTCGGATCATGGGGTCTCGGCTAGGGACTTCTTCGGAACCGTAATCTTCCGATTGTCTTTGTAGGTTTAGTGAATTATCCCCCGCATACCGCGATGGTGTTTCCGAACGGTAGTCGGGGGGAAGTGTCTTGGAAGGGATGTACTCGGACTCCGAAGACTCGGCGGGGCCCAATCCCCTGACCTTCCGAATAGGCGACTTATCCCCTAGGTTATTCATCCGTGATTCCCTTATTCGAGCGCCAATCCTGATCGGTGACCCCTCTCTCTCTGGCTCCCGATCGTTAGTGCGATGCTCCCGGTCGTTAATCCGATGTCGGCAATCGGTGTAGACCTTCCTTGGGATGTGCGGCTGATCCCGGGGTGCCGGAACCACTAACTCTCTGGAAGGTGCGGGTGTTGCCTTTGCTACCTTCGCGCGTTTGTTCTTTCCGCGGGGGTTCTGCAAGCTCTTGGAAGAGCGAGTTGTCTGTATGTTCTGCGGTTGCTGCAGGTGAAGCAACTGCTGGGTTTCGTCCACTTTGGAAGAAAGGAAGTTGTTGTGTTCTTGAAGCCTCGCCATGTCCTTCCGTAAGGATGCGATTTGGGCTGCCATCTCGGCTTCGGCAACCGTTTGGGTAGCGGGGGCTTTTCCGAAGGGAGTGTTTGGAGGTAGCGCTGGGCTAGCTCCGCTCTGCCTTCCGAACGGTACCCCCTCTTCCGCTAGGAACGTTTGTTTTGAAGTGGTCCCCATGTGCTTAGGGGATTGTGGGTTGATGATTTTTTGGTTTCCCACAGACGGCGCCAAACTGTTGATGCGAAAAAGTGGTTTGATACGTAATTCGTCAACTTAGTCAAAATGTCCCTTCGGTAGGTCCCTGTCCTTGGTAAGTGGTCCACTCCAGAGGGTCAAGTACCTGCAAAAGGACGCGTTCGGTAAATCCTTGGGGTACCGGTGCGGTACCGGCCGAAGGCTCTCCGATGCCTAAATGAGTACGAATTTAGTAAGGTTAACTGACAGATCACACGATAGCGTACCGTTAGTTCTCATTCTTCCCTTTTGGGGATATGGGTCTCCTTATATAGACCTTGGGAGGTGTGCGTTGTGCTCATTTTTCCGATGTGGGACTCCAGGCATGGATTGTGAACATGACACGTGTCTGTTGGTAAAAAGGGCCAAGATATATAGCTTCGGTAGGGAGCATGCCGTAGGGGCCCTGTGATCAGAGTGGATCCTGTCCACGTGTCCGGTGGTAATAGGCCGTTTAATTAGGTATAAACAGGTTTGTTGTGAAATTGGTAAACAAGTACCATGACCTCCCCACGTGCCGAATTCTAGTATCGCTTGACATGACGCAGATATCAAAACTTGTGTAGGCACTTCACAACCATATTTGATGGGCCTCCGTGTATCCTAGCTAGGCTTATTCTATAGCACAATTATGCATTAGGCCTAAAATATACATGGACCTTCCTTGAGATTTTTTAGCCCTCAACACCATCAAAATCCTATTTTGTCAGTATTGTTGAGTGCAAAAGGGACTGAAATTTACGTTTGTGTTTTATGTGGCCTTCTGGTTGATAAGGACGAAAGCCTATTCATCTATAAGGTAGCAATTGAGGAACCAAGGGTTGGATGCCCTTCTTTTGTTGGTCATATATCAGTAATATTGGGGTGGAGTTGCGTTGTGTGGGAGAGAGAGAGAGAGAGAGAGAGAGAGAGAGAGAGATGAGCGGTGATGTGGTTGGGTTTGGAGGTGATGGGAGGAAGGGGTAAGGATCAGCGGACATGGTGATTGGGAGTTGGGTAAGTCGGGTTGGGAGGTGAGAAAGGGAGATAGTTTTTTTTATAAAAAAAAAAATTGCTAATTTTTTATATTATTGTACTTTATTTTTTTGTTTAAAATTCTTTTAATGATTTAAAAGTAAAGATTGAAGTATAGTTATAGCAATTGACACATGACAAGTTTTGAGAATGATTTTTGGAAGTCATTTTACAAATAGGTAAATTTGTCTTTAAAATTTTAAAAATAAGGTGGATAAAGAAATAAGATAGATGATTATGTAAATAACAACACTCTAAGTAAAATATTTTTAATTCCTAATCATATTCCAAGTACAGATCACATTTTGGACATTGTAAACACTTCATTAATACGGCTAAGACCTGCTTCTAAAAGTGAATCTTTATCTTCTTCTTCTTTTTATTAGTTTCGTTTTATCCAAATAAATGAGTAGGAAACATATAAGTTTTTACTTTTATAGCAATATTACAGAGGACATGAGGGCTGCGCATCCAGGCCGTAGGTGACAGAAAGAGCCAAGGGGCTGTAGTTTGTACTGAAACTCTGAAAAACGGCGCCGTCTTAGCTAACTCCCCAATCTGAACGAAATGGCAATCTTGAACTGCCACTTTACCCACTTCCCCAAAAATAACCAAAACCCATCTGTCTTTACCTTTTTTACCACAGTAATGAACTGACAAATGCCAAGACACCCCAAGGTACCAGCTAAGCCTAAAAGAAGATTTTGTGTCATGTGATGAAAGGCTTTGAAAAAACCAATTGCCCAAAAATATGAGCAGCCTCTGAAAAATTATGTTACAGCTTGGTGTCTCACAAGTAGTCTTCTAAACAAATACATTTTACATTTCCTCCACTACACAAACAACTACAACCCATCTCTCGTCTCTCACCGCTCATCTGATTTCCGGGTGCTAGAGGCTAAAGGAAGGCTTCTTCTACCACCACCACCACCTCCTCCTCCTCCTCCTCCTCCTCCGCCCCTCTCTTTCTCCTCATACTCCAAGCCCAACAAGCTCTAAAATGTTGAAGTAGTGCTACAATAAAGTTTCTTTATCAAAAAGGAGTAGAGAGGGGTCTCTGTCAAACCCAATACCGCTATCGAAAAAACGAAAAAAACCCACAGAAACTCATCAACATACCCAATAGAAAGGGCAGCATAATTAATATGTAAATTTCAAAGAAAAACTAAGCAACTGGGGGCCACAAAAAAGTGCAGCTCAAATAGTTTTCTTTGCAATTATATACAATTTCTGCCCGGGTTGTGTCTGATATTGACTTGCTGGGCCAACCAGAATCTGTCTGTCTTTGATATTGGTCTCTCTATTTCATTGATGATGACACCCAGCAGCAGCAGCAACAACAACAGCGGTTTGCTACAGCAGAACGAGGGAAGGTCACCGCAGGAATTGAGCGGCGGAGGAGGAGGTGGTGGTGATGTGGTGGAGGGCAGCAAGGGTCTGAAGAAAGGTCCATGGACCGCGGTGGAGGACCAGATTTTGATGGAGTATGTGAGGAAACACGGCGAGGGCAATTGGAACGCGGTGCAGAGGAACTCTGGGCTCAATCGCTGCGGCAAGAGCTGCAGGCTCCGCTGGGCCAATCATCTCCGTCCCAACTTGAAGAAAGGTGCCTTCTCTCATGATGAAGAGAGGCTCATTCTTGAGCTGCACGCCAAGTATGGCAACAAATGGGCTCGCATGGCTTCTCAGGTAACGACAAATGAGTTTTCATTTTTCTTGATAATTTCCTCATTTCACTTCTGTGTTTTTTATTTCTTGTGCCCATGTTTTTGTTTTGGAAAACAAAATGCTGCTGGGTTTGGCCTTTTTTGCTCTGGAAACAGATTTCATTTGGTTTCTTCCCTTGCTTTTGAAGGGAAAAAAAATACTGCTATGGCTTTTGCTTTAATTTTCTGTTGTGAAACAGAAATTTCTCCAGAGAGCATCTAATCTGATTGTTTCTGTTCTTTTTTGTATAGTTACCTGGGCGAACAGACAACGAAATAAAGAACTACTGGAACACAAGGGTGAAGAGGAGGCAACGCCAAGGCCTACCGCTATATCCCAATGACATTAAACAACCGCAACAATCCCATTCCCATTCCCGATCCTTACCCACAACCACAATCCAAAACCCTTTCCAATCCACCAACAATTGCACAACCCCAACTTTTTCCTTCCAAATCCAAAGCCCAATCCAAGCCCATCATATGCACTCACTCTCTCCCACTCCACCATCTCTCTCTCCTCTCTCCTCCCCACACCATCCCAAGTCCACTACTCTCACTTCCCTCCCTCTCTTTGATCCCAGCAACCCCCCCACCACCTCTTCCTTCTCCTCCTTCACCTTCCACCGTCCCGCCCCCATCCTCGGAGCCCCGGTACGCTACAAACGGTACCGTGACTCTGTCGGATTCTCCCCCCCAGTCTCCCCAACCCCGCAAAGAAGTGCTTCCATTCTACGCGCCAATTCAATGCCTGACATTGCCTCTTCTCACTTAACAATCACCAATTCAATTCCTGAGATTGCCTCCTTTCAGTTCCCGCGGACTTTGAACCCATCTTTACCGCCATTGCCATCGTCGCGAACCCAGTTCGAGTACTCTGAGAGTTTCTTGTCATCTACTGGCTCAGTTTACTCAGTCAAGTCGGAGCTCCCTTCAAGCCAAGTATCCCAAACGCAGTCTGAGGTTACCATTGATACCAAGGTAAGCTCGACAGCGGCAGCAGCAGCAGTATCCGCCAGCCAGTCCCATAGCAGTAATGGGTTGTTGGAGGACTTATTACAAGAAGCTGAGGTATTAGCTTGTGGTGGTGGAAATCCTTCAAAGAGAGCAAATGGGCTATTCAGTTCATTTGAGGAGAAGCATGTGTTGGATAATTATACCCGATGGCTGCAGTCTACAAGCTCCCTCGAGGGCTCGTTATTAGGTGAAGTATTGGTTTTTTGTTAATTTGTTATTCTTGTTTGTTTGTGATTGAATTTCGGTTTTCATCATAAATGCTCTGTTTCTGCTTGTTTGTGCTTAAATGCTCTGTTTCATTGTGTGCATGCAATTTCTTGTGTCAGACACATCAAATGCTGTTTAAGCTGGGCTTTTGATGCTTTCTAAGCATTAACTTCCTTTTGATCTGCTTTGATTTTGGTTCTTTTTAATGCGTTTCAACTGCTACCTTTACTACCATATAATTGAGCGGAGAAACACTTGTGTGGAACGGGAATTAGCATTGTTTTGCCATCCTGACCAATCATGCTAAGTGGAAAAGTTATCACGCGTAACATACCATGATTGGTCAGGATAGCAAAAAAATGATATTCCATTTCACAGAAGTTTTTCTGAATTGAGTGAGTCGTGAAAGAAAAAAATTTATGTTTCAATTATGGTTTATGACACTAAAAACAGCTCAGACGCATTAACATATCAATTGTCAAAGTTCTTATCCTCTGATTCCCCCAAAATGAATTATGATTTGATTTTCTAATATTAGTGATAATGAACAAGTAAAATCATCTTCTGAAGTGGAAAACTTTGTGTGTCATTAGCATCTTTAGGTAAAGCCTTGATGTCCACACATTTCCATATTTCGAATATGGAGACTTTGTGTGTGAAGCGTGTGCATATGTCTTTTCTGTTCTATTCTTTTTCGCCCCTTTTTGAGTAAGTGATGGTTTAGATGGTGTGCAGATTAACTGACCCTGCCTCTAGAGTGGACTTCTCTATCTTTTAGATTTATTCCCAACTTCTTTTATCCTTTTAAGTTTTTGCGCATTTGAGGGTTGGAACCGAGGATGTCTGAGTTTACAGCTCGTCGCATACTCATCTTTCATCGTATTTGCAAAACCTAGTTAAAGGCCATGCTTTCTCTTTCTCTCTCTGCTAGGAGCCATTTTCTCTTTCTTAATTTGTTTGTTAATTAATCTGACTTTCATAATAATGACCTTTTCTCTCAATACATGCCAGAAGCAAAGCCAATCCAGGATGATCACATTAGCTCCCTGCCTGAAGATTTGTCAAAGCTGTTCAGTTTCATCCCTTCCACCGAGCCTATCTCCGATTGGTATAGTGACAGTGGAGAGCTCTCCAACGGTCACTCTTCCGGATTAACGGATGCTTGTTTGGATTTTGACATGCAGCAGCATATGGCCGCATTGTTCCCTGTTACTGCCACAGCAGAGCATGGCAAAGCCTCTAGCTCTTGGGACAACTTGCCTGGAATTTGCTGAGGATGATATTCAACTATGCAAAAATATTATTATAAATTATTACAGAGCATATAATAAAAGCTTTGATGGCTTAAAAGAGACTCTTGTTCTTTCATCTTCCTTGATGGTGTTTGTTTTCATCATGGTATTGTAATATTAACTTATATATCTTTTTTTGGATCAATTATGGATGCCACATTATTAATTATAGATCTAATTTATCACTTATGGTAATTGATGCTTTGTGTTGATTGCCTAATCCTTGTTGAAGAGCCAAGATCACCTGCCTAAAATGGCAGAATATTAATTAGTCAAAATTATGAATGTGGCCACGGGCAATCCGATTCCGAACGGGGATTAATCCCATCTTCGGGTGTGGAGACACATCGTAGTATTTACCCAAAAAAAAAATTATGAATGTGGCAGGTGAAGATTATAATTAATAACTTATTTTGGAGGCCAGAAATGACATGCGAAGATTAATAATTTTAACTTAATTTGCAGGCTAATTATGGTATCCCCAAATTAGCTGGAAAAAAAAAAACTGTTGTAACTTGTTGCATGCGTGAGAGTCAGTTGTTTCTTAGGACTTCGCTTCTTTAAAAAAAAAAAAAAGAAAAAAAAAGGGAAGTACAAATATCAGGCTTTTGTTTTGCTCATAAATATTTACTGTTTAGGTTTTCACTTTTGGGAAACAGTCAAGTCACAAACCCTAGAAGCTGACCCTAATCGATCATGGATCCTCAGCCTCAGCCAGAGCAAGTCAAGTACATCTGCGGAGGTACCTACTTTTCCTTTTGTTTCCCGAGAAAATTCACCCACTTTTCCTTTTGTTTCCAGCGAAAATCCGCTAGAAAAATTGGAAGAAAATAATTTTTTGGAAACATGAAAAAGCAAGCCTTTTTGATTTTGTGATGTTAACTTGTAGGTTGTGGGGAGGAAGTCACTTTGAAGCCAAACGAAAAGGTTCAGTGCCGTCACTGCGATTACTCTATCTTGTTCAAGAAGCGTACTCGTCGTAGTAAGTTTTACTTTTTCTATTTAATTTTTTATTTAATCAATTATTAATATGTATATTTAAACAATTCAACCACTGCAATAATTCTCGTGAATTTTTTGTTTTAGTGATAGAGTATTTATTTTCACACGAATTCGATTTTTATTCTCTTTTTCTTTAAAGTTTTGAAGGAAAAAAAAACTTTTGTAATAATGCAGTTTAAAATATTAAAGTTGATCAACTTTGTGTGCACTAATAAATGCACAAGTGAGTGTTAAAAGTGTCTCATATCTACGTAAAGTACCTTGAAACATGCCCTTTATAAATAGTTTTTTTTTAATTGTATTTCATTAGTGTAGTTCTCCTTACAACTCTTCATGTTAGTAAGAGACATTTAAAGAATCAAACCAGGGAGAAAAAAGTCCTCACCTATCAAATGTAATAACAATTGAGTTTAAAAATTATTTTCTTCAAAATAGTGCTTCAAGCGATTTATACTATAATCAGAGCCGGTCCTAGGTTTTCTAAGGCCCAGGGCAAATTTCTAGAGAGTACCCTTTTAGACAAATTAAAAACTAAAATTACAATTTTTTTTATCAACAAATTAATTTTATTAGGTAACAATTTTTAATTTTTATAAAAACACGAACAATAACAATAAAACTAATGAACAAAGAATAATAAAATTTGGATTTTGAGCATTTTTTTTCTTCAACTAAAAACTTCAAATTTCCAATTGTGAAGTACAAGAATCTCTGTTGAGTTTTTTGCTAAATCAAATAAAAAGAAAAATAAATTAACAAAGATGTCTCTTACGAAATTCCTATTATACATCTATTTATAAAAAAGAATGACACAAAGAAAAGACCTTCAAATAGCTAAAGCTTTCCAATGTGGGTTGTTGCCACTGCCAGGTCTTTTTTTTTGTCTAAGATAAGAACGTTTGTTTGGTTTGTTTTTGTTTTTTTTTTTAGAACTCTTTGTTTCCATATGTTTAGTTTCATTAATTTTTGTTCTTTAGAATCTCAAAGTGGTTTGGTGCTGCCATGATTAATGATTACATCTACTTCCTTCTAGGACACTAACGGTTTTGGGTTTTTTTAATAAAAAAAATGTAAATACATAGGCTAAAAAATCATATTTTTGTACCCCCCACAGTTTTGGGCCCTAAGCTGTGGCCCTGGTAGCCCTAGGTCAGGGCCGGCTCTGACTATAATATGGAATTTTGAGAGCCTTATTTGTGAATATATATTTTTACTCAAGAGTCCAAAGTACCTGTCGCAACTGTAATCGTTACGCACATTTTTGTGTGTATGTCATCCATTAATGCATTGTGTGATTCACTTGCGTGGTTTACTGTTTGCAGTATGATACTGACTCTTGCGTGGTCTACCGTTTGTTGTATGATATATGATTTTTGGTTTTTGCAGTCGTGGAGTTTCTGGCACGCTAGGGATGAATGAGGATGGAATAATTATATATACAACTGTGGCATGTGATGTCCTACGTGTTCTGATTTGCTCATGTGGGTTTGGGATTTATCAGCAATTAGTATATAGAAAAGAATGTTAGTAGGGCAATGTGACCAGTTTACGGCTTGGTCTTTAAAATAATATCATATTTTAATTGATGTCTGTTTTTTTATATTTTTAAATTTGTATTTGGTGATTAAAATAGTGTCTTCGCTGTTGATGAGCTTACAAGTCCATAAGCAACTGGTATTGTTCAGCGTAACTGTAAGAACATATTTTAGAAGAGCATAAGAAACTTGGGGAATAGAATGATTATGATGCTGCAAGTCATTCTACAACTAAACTTTCCAAAGTTCTACATAATGGTCATCGCCTCTTGCGAAAGCATGAGACATGACAGTTAGTCCATTTTCATTGGTGGCGGTCATGTCTGGCCCTAGCCGCCAAACAGGTATCAGACTTCGACCTTGTTGATCAGGACCGGCTGGTGGCATTTCGTTGTCCTTCAAAGAATGAGAAGTTGAGTCATATTTTACCAACCTTAAATGAGAATGGAAGGAATGGTGGAGTAGAGTCTGGTTCAAGCACTAATGGTGGAGTAAAGTGTGGTTCAAGCACTTTAAGAAGAGATTGAATCTGCAGTAGGGTTTGAGCACCAAGCACATTCAATAGATATCAGGGCACTCTAGGTAGGGAATCATCAAACACAAACGCAAAACATGAAAAATTGGAAAGAAAAATAAACATCACGCATTCGACAATTTACTCACTGAACTCATAAAAGGATTAACCATATGATATTTCCAGCATAAGGTCATAGATCCAACTTTTAACGGTAGGCATTATACGAAGAGCAACCTCAAATTTGGGACTGCAATAGCAGAAGTTGAAATCCGAGAATTTACAAATATTTCGTACTTCTTAAAAGTCTTATTTACATAATAACTTGACTGCACTGGGATTAACCAAATGTGTTTTCGCCACTGTAGGTCATGTAAAGGAAACCATCCTCATCTTTGTTTTCCTCATAGATTGCAGACATCATGGCAGCTGCAATAGCACAAAACCAAACATATGTTGAGAAATAGGTCATCAGATGATGGTATTTATAGTATATATGAAACATCTTTGGAGCATTATTCTTACCAGTGGGTGGCAAAATGTTCTTGACAAATATAAAAATAGCCTTCTCAGCACTGAGTTTTATCCTCTTACGAACCACATAAACAAACTGCCCAACAGTCAAATCAGCAGGAACCAGATATCTGTTTCGATCATTGATCATTACACAAAATCCATTGAATTAGATCGTGCACTGTGAAAAGAATGTTTTACAGAGAGTGTAACAATCAAAAGTCCATTTGTTAGAAACTAACATTTCAGCTTCAATGCAAACACTAGCTCTTCCTAATTTCTTCTGGTAATATTATGAAGTGAGAACTCGTGATGGCTAGTGATACATGTGAAGTTAAATTTCTAGATCAAAGACACATAACTTGTTTGTGCTCCACGGTAAACACTTAATCATACACATGAAACACCCTATGTAGGAAATAATCTATAATGTAACCATAGTTTGGCAATGTCTAACTTAATCCCATGCAAGACATATATAGCCAACAACACCACACACATTCTTTCAAAATGGCTTGGAAAATTGTAAAGTGCCAGCAAGCAAGCCCATGCAGAACTCGTCAAAGCAGGGAAAAAAAAATCTATAACATAGAAGCATGTATCAAGTCTTGACCTTACCAAAGAAGTGTCATACACGTGCACATTCTTTAAAAGGAAAACCTTTTAGAAAATTGCAGAGTACCAGGAAGCAAGCATCATGGCATAACTCATCCAAGCAGGAAAAATAAATAAATTATATCACGTACAAGCCAGTATGAAGTCTTGATTACTAAGAAAATTGGGAACCACCAAAATAGAAATATATAAAGCACATGTGAAACAAATAAAGACAAGACTGACTTCTTCTTATCAATGTCTGGTATGTCACTTCTTTCAGCCTTCTCCACAATAACCTATATAGAGAAAAAAGAAGATGAACACATAATTAAAGAACAATTATGTATAATACAGCATACGGACAAGGGTCTTGAAAGTGTTATAAAAATGCACCACACTTCAAGCCCCAAGTTAAACGAGTATTGCTTGAAGAATTTTCAACCTTCACGAAGTCCCTTTAGAGAGGCACAACTCAAACACAAGAGCACGTGTTTTTTTGCAAAGCTCAAGGCTCAAACAAGCTTTTCTTGGTCCAAGTTTTGTATTAATTAACATTTTGAGAAGTTAAACTTTATAATTGCATTGTGCTTAGGCTCTAAAAGGCCTTAGTTTTTAACTGCCCCATGAGCCTTTTTATCAGATGGCTCTTGATGGTAAATGATATTCATACCGGAATTCTGTCAGGATACTTCTCCCTGATCCGAGCAGCTTCTGCCTGCCTCCTTTCTGGTGAAAGAACCAACAATTAAAAAAATTAAAATAAAACAAGGAAAAATAAATAAGCTTGTAGGATCTGATCTACTGGAAGATATCAGAACTATAGTGATGCTAACTCTATAGAAGGCAAACACAGAGAAAATCAAAATAGAAAGGCCTAGAACAATTCAAATTAAAAGTAAAATTCATATACTGAGGTTGACAATTCATCTCTCAATTAAATCTCAGAAAATCAGCAACACAGATCATACAACTCATAAATATAAACAAAAAGGAAAAGGAAAATAATAAGGGAAAAGAAGAGATAACCCAAATCAAGAAAGATAAAGGTTGAAGCTTAATTCAGTATAAAAATAACAAAATTTCAATACTATGTTCATAAATTAAGGAAATTGCAAGAGACCAATTTTCAATCAACAAAACCCATATGTAACTCGAGATCAATCACATCAGAGAGGGAGAGAGAGGGAGGGAGAGAGAACCTAGTGGGTGTTCCAGCTTGAAGGAGCTTTTAGCCATGGAGGATTACAAGTCTTGACGGTTTCGCTAGCACTTCCGAGTTCCGATCACAGCATAGAAAAAAGAACCGAATTAGGGTTTCCGATTGAAAAAAAATGGTTAATCGAAAGATACAAAAAGCAAAAAAGTCTTCTCTTTTCTGCAACTTCTTACCACAGAATATCTGAAGAACAAGCAAAGGAAAAATATTTTGAAAAGAATCTGCGAGCGAGAGAGGAGAGAAACTGAAGAAATACGAAAGCGAAAAACTTTGATCGGGAAACTGATATTGCTCAAAAGAAAGAATGTGACTACTTTTACTACTTATCCCGAAAGCAAATTTCTTCACTCATCACTCATTCACCTTCTCCACTAAACGACGGTCGTTGTTGTCGTTTCGTTTGCTGATCAGAGGGCCACAAACAACAATTGGTTGAGTTCTCCTTGGACTAATCTGGACTGCGATCCTTTCTGATCCTGCTCCATATTGGGCCGAGTTTCGATGGACCACAAATAGAACTGGGTAGTCTGACTAAAAAACGAATATAATGCTAAGCTCAACAAGTTTGCTTTAATTTGTACTTGTTAGGCCATCTCCAACCTAGACGATTCCAACTCAAAATTTCACCTTTCAAAATACAATTATTTATTTTTCCTCCAATTTTGTGGACTCATACAAAATTTCACCTTTTAAAATGCAATTATTTATGTATTTTTATGACTTTAACTGTTTTTTCCTTCAAAATTGAGGACTCATAATTTGAGTCCGTAATTTTATTAAATTGTTAAAGAATGATATAATCTCTTTTTTTAATAACAAATTGATGAGTATTTATAGAGTTTAGGATGTGTTTTGAGATCGTATCGAACTTAGATAATATATTTACTTATTTTTCCTTTTGAATTTAAATTTCAACTATTGAATTACTTTTTTGTTGTTGATCCAGCCAAGTTTTAATATCAGCCATTGATTTCTAGCCTTTAAATATGAAAAAAAAAAAAACAAAAAACAAAGCAAAAGAAAGCAGCCCATTTGAAATGCAGCCATTGAAGTGCAATGTTAATTCCGCCTGGACTGGAATCTCAGGCCAAATACTGCCCTATTTTTCAGTCAACCCAAATTTTCAAATACATAAATTAGAGAAGATTTTGGGCTAAAAATTCCAAATTTTGGATTTTGTCTCCCTGGTTGGAGAAGGACTTATGTCCAAAACTGGAGTCAACTTACAGATTTGTCTTTGGTCTTTGGCGTTCTTCTGCGAATCGTACTGAAATCTGTAAAAAAAGACAACCTAAGATCTTCACTATATAATTGGAGAATTCATGCACATGTTAAGATCTTCTTGTCTGTTGGAAATGAAGTTTAAATTTGGTCCTGATTTGAGTAAATGATGTAGTGCCAAATAAATAAATTTGGAGTTTAGTAGTACTAACAATCAAATGGACCTTCTGCAAATGTTAGGATCTTTTTCAGGTACTGCGGTTTCAATGTATTCGATTTTACCTTTGTGGTTTTGATCGAATATTTAATTACATCAATTTGCAACCAAATTCTTTGGGTTTACTTGGACTGTAAGTGCATTATTTTAACTGATTCAATGAGCGTGGACAAGAAAGATTATAATGCCTTTACATGTGACCTACTAAATTGATAGTAAAAAAATTGTTACTTTTGATTTTTTTCGTTTTTGTGATCGATGAAGAAGAAGAAAATCGAACTTAAAATCTCTTTCAATGCTGGCACGAAATGCATTTTAAACGAGAGTCACACTACTTTCCGACAAATTTTTGGAGCTTCATCTTCACTCTAGTAAGTTGGTGGAAAGTTCAGCTTTGGGTGTGGTAGGTGAGAATATGGACTTTTAGTGCACTAAAGGGCTCCACTTGTCAAACAAGATGATTTGTGTTAGAAGCCTAGACCTTTATTTTAATCTGGAAAGACAGATATTCCAACTACTTGGAAACACTTCAAAACTAATCATTTCATAGATATACATATAAATATATATATCATATTTCTTTTTATGTTCTTCAGATTTATGGAAGAAAACCCATCTAAGTCCTCTCTTCATCCACCTCTTTATGAGAAGCAGCAGGTGGCTCAAACATGCTAAAGACCCTATAAGCTGAAATCACAGCTAAGACAATGAAGCTGCAAAGGGCCAGGGCATGGAGAACCAAGGCCACCTTCATTCTACTGCAGAATCTTCCATAAGAACTACAAGCTTCACTCCATGAGACTGTCCTGTCACCATTGGAGGCCAAAGACAGTATCTCCATAACTGCAGCACCAGATGTGAGCATTAAGTAAGCCACAATCTGCACCCAAAATTCAGACAAAAGAAGAGGACACAAAATCAGCAAAGGCCACCCTCTTACATATATATGTGCCAAATTTGGGACCTTAATTAGTGGTTTTCAACATTACAATTAAGCCTTCAACACAAATCAGGATAAAAACCAAAATGGGTAATCACACATTTTATCAAAATGTTGACAACCTTTGAGGACATATGTGAAAAAAATAATAAGAACAGAATTATTTATGAGGGTAGGTATTTCTTTTTTTTCCCCAAAATTCCAAACATCCACCTCCTATATATTAGTATTATTATTATGTCTGAAAGTGAAAAAGAGAGAGAAAATAAAATAAATTGAAGGGGACAAAGAAGGGCAAAGAAGATGAACCTGGTCAGAGACAAAGAAAAGCCAAGCTTTAGTCACCAAGCATCTGATCCATGAGGCCATAGTTGCAAGAAAAGCATATGCAGCAGAAATGGTGCTGATGCAAACCATGTACCTGCAGAAAGACAGCTCAAATATTAAATTTAAAAACAGAAGAATTAGGCAGACAAATTAATGTCCAAGAAAATGAAAAAGAAGATGAATGGGGTTCTTGCTTGAGGCCCGTGAAATTGCTGAACTCTAGCTTCCCATAGCTGATGTTGTCTTGTTTGTTTGTCACAGTGAGCCATATGGTTGCAATGCTAAGAGGAATCACTGAAACCCTAAGGGAGCAATCTAGGAGCTTCAGGGCAGGAACAGGAAGGTTGGAAGTGAAGTTAGGAGCATTTTCATCCAAGTTTTCTCTCATTTTTGGGCAATGCAGATAAGACCAACTTTCACTTTAACAAGAACCTCTAGTCTTATTATATGAGAATGAGAGTGCTGCAGACGGCACAGAAAGATGAAAATTTCTTTTCTTTTCTATTTTTTTTATGCACAAGAGAGATGAAAATGTTGCTAAGACTAAATGGAAATGTGGGTAATAAATATAAAACAGTTTAGGGAAGATGGTAGATATACTTGTGTACTTGTACCTTTTTTTTTTTTTGGGTGGAAAAATAATCAATATGGGTTTATTTTTCTTTTTATTTTTATTTTATTTTACTTAGCTAAGGTTTTATTTTATTTTTATATATAAAACAAAATGCTTGAAAGAATGTGTGGAGATATATTACATGAAGTCTTGTTAGTGGGAGGGGAAAAGATATGATAGTGGGGCTGTTGCTTTTCAAGGGCAAGAAATCATGACATGGTGTTGTGATTATCTAGAACAAATGCCATGATTGATGGTGATTCTACATGACATCAGGCTTCCCTGATACTTTAAACTACTTTATTATGAGAAAGGGAATTCATAAGCTCACCATCTTTTAACTTTAGTATAAAACCCTTTCAATTATATTGAGAACAATTGAACATATGCATTCAAAAGCATAGTTCCTTACTTTCATCTATTTCAAGTTCCTTAGGTGCACACTTTTATAATATATACAACCACACATATTAGCTGTAGTTAATTAATTTTTTTTAGTACCAGCGATAGTTTAAACTATAAAACAGGGAGATTTTTCACACACACGCAACTATGATGTCGTAATTAAACTCCATTGGCAGCTATGGTTAATTATAATATAACAGTTGGCAAACATTGAGTGAAATGATGATGCTCCACCACTTAAAAGTAAAGATAATGAGCAAAATTATTTATCCAATTCCCAATCAAGTCCTTGTGTGAAAACTTCATCAAGTGAACTAGAAATCCACCTTAGAGAGGATTGTTGATCGTAAGTCTACATGACCTCATAGTGACATATTTAAGCTCTTCTTATTTTTTGTGTTGGGAAACATAATTTCCTAAAAGAGCCACCCAGAATGCTATAAGTACAAGAGCTAGATAATCTCTTAGGTTGCCTCTGATGGTGATAACTTATTTGTCTTCACCTATAATTTTTTATTTTATTTTCTTGGTAAATTTTCTCCCATCAATTTGGTTGAGCTGTCTACTTAATGGATGACCTTTGTTTGGTCACTTGATGCTTTTATAGTTCACCTACTCAAATTCATTAGTCTGAGCCAGGTAGATGGGAGTATAAATAAATATTGTGAGTTACATTTAATGCAGTATCTATGATCAACAAGTTGTTAACTCAGTAAATTCAAGTGAATTGAGTCTACTGGCCTGTGGTCACATATGCTTTGCACAGTGAAGCTTCATCATCAAGAAAGAGCACCAAAAAATATCTATCCTCATTTCTTCTACTATCATGGAAAAGGTATAAAACCCACAAAAAGTTCAATTGCAATGCACTAATTTATAAAGTAAAAGGCAGCAGGACATTGGCATTTATTGTGGAGCTCCATTAGCCATGGAAGACTTACAAATGGCCCCGGAAGCACTCAAAGAATGAATTAACTACAATCTCTTGCCTCTTTTAAGTTTGTTATTGGGGTTCTCTCCTCTTCTAAAATGGAGTAGAATCCCAGAAATAGGAAAGCAACTTCCCCAGCAGGGTGCCAACCCATCTCGCTATGCATCTCATTTTACATATTGTGTTACAAACATTTTTCTGTGCGGAACTTTATGATACAAGCTCAAGCCATTTACATGTTCCTCCTGAGTTAGGAAGAAAGTTGCCGGTTAGAAAACTGCATTCCACAAAGCATTCTCACCTTCTCCACAGCGCCGATGGACCTCCTTGATCCTCTCGGAAGACTTGCAGATTCCACTGCAACTCCAATCGAACGAAGCAACACAGACATTGCCTGCCTGAGCCTTCCATTCACAATCTGTGGTAACAATTAACACCATTAAACTTCTATTTGTAAATTTCATTATGATAATATCTGTTCCTAGCTTGAACCATGCACCGTTAAGTTTCACCCCCATTTTGTTTTATTTGTAATTTTAACATGTAAACTTATCATGAATGAATGGGCAAATCCACACAAAACTCACCCACCAATAACATGGAAAGAGCATCACAGGGAAAGACAGGTGTCTTTCAACCATGTTATTCCGCACATGATCAAACCTGACCTTGAAGTCTTAAACAGAAGTCACATGAGAATGTATGTCATAAACAGAAAGAAGTGAACTTCTGGTAAGAAATGGTCAATAGATCGGAGGATCCAAGCTAAGATCTCATGACGAGTTTTAGATGTGCCGCTGGTCACCATGATCAAGCGTCACCAGCTAAACAGAAGTGTGGCAATCAATGGGCTATAATCAACCCATAACACAATCCTAGATAGGAAAGCCACTGCACAGACTTGTGTGTAGTAACAAAGGTCATAGCTAAAGGGCAGGCGTGCTTTAAAGTGGTAGTAGTTGTCTCTTCTAATTATTATTATTTTTCAGAAAAGTAAACACAATGGGTAATTGTGTCTTTCCCACTTTTTTTACACTAAATACATCCTCTGGCATTTCAATTCTATGGGTCTGTAATGAGTGAAAAACTCAAACCTCAGCTGCCTGTGGAACTAGGCCTTGTATAACATGTAAGCCAATGCTTTTTGTCACAATCACCAAACTATCCCCATTCCCAGTGTGCCACATCGTGAAAATTGTGCTACCCAAATAAATAAGTCAACTTGTTTGCTAAAAGAGTCGGAATAATAAACAATGTCTTGGTGATCCATTGGCACTCTAAATAACTGAAACACAACGTTGAAGATATGGTATGTGCAACAACCCAGGTTAATCAGATGCTTAGTGACCAAAATTTCTTTTCCCAAAACTAATGCCATAGCAATCCTCATTAATACCCAGATAGTTAAAAGGAAATGGGATAAAATAGATGCATATGAAATTACCAGGTGGTGTTCCACAACATAATCTTCGGTCATCAATCTGCTCCACATCCAATCCAATGAACCACGACCCCAGAGAAACATCCTCATTGGCATACTTGTGTAGCACATGCCTACATGATTAGCATAATGTAAGAAATAAGTAAACGTACTTTGGGCAGAAAGATTGCCACCATACAGAATATGGAAACATACTGGTTGATTGATATGTAAGTAGCCAAGTCTTTTGAGATAGCATAGAGCTGTCCTGTGGCATGACGGAAATATTTGTTCCCTTCCTCGCCAAATTTCCAATACTCAGGCTCATGATATCTCACTCCCCTGTTGATAAACAAATAAGGTAAGGGAAAGAATGGCAAAAATGACTAGCTGAAAGAAATAGTTTGAAGAGTGTACAGCTCACTTTCGAGCAAGGACTGGACCAGATTTCATGCATCCAATATACACCCTGGGGTTTGATCTATGTCTAGCTAAAGTTGCTCCAAGTGTTCCTGCAAAAACATGATGAATGAATTCGACACTAAGGAAAATGGAGAAAGATATAGGCAAAAGTTATTACACACTGGCTGCAGCAAAAATGCCAACATTAATGACTACTTAAACAAGACTCTAATTTCAGCTGTATTCAAGAAAAGCCAATTTCCAGTTTTAAAACCTTGAAAACACAAATTTTCAACATTTTTGGCCACAGTACTACCCACTTTGTTGCAAAACATAGTCATATGAAGACAATGCTTTACATCACTCAGTATTCATCATGAAAACATTTAGAGGTTATGTAAAGCATGAATACTTAGGAAACTTTATGAATACCAAGTGGACAAGTAATTTTGAGCTTGAATAATGAATGCTTCAAACTCAATAAAACAAAAACAAAAAAAATTCCTGAGTAAAAGATTTCTTATGCTTTTATACATGCAAAAGAAACAGAACACATGATAAATATATACCTATATTTACATGTACATCATCATCAACTTTGACGTAGAAATCTGCATCCCATGAAGCAACAGCAGTGGCAAAAAAGATCTTCGTCTTTGCTGACAATTCAAGATAGCCCTCAACATGATCCTGCTTTCACAAAATTTATGAAGACAAATTTCAATCAGCTTTTTCCTCAGATCAACACATTATGAAATGTCCCGACATTGTATTTCTGTTCTGCAGTCAGATAAAAGACTAACTGAACTAGTTGAAAAGATAAGGGCTTTACCAGCCGCAAAATGTCACCATGTTTTTTATCCTCTGCTTCAACAGCTCTATCAAGGATACCACCTGATGTAGCACTAGCAATGGAACAGGTGATAGAGGAAAGACAAATCAGTTTGTGATCATTAAAGTTTATATTTTTTTATCTTTAAAGAAGTGCAAAATATTTCAAAGTTGAGGTGACTATATCGTAGATAATCGGGGCGTAAATCATGTGATAAAAAAATTAACTTTGAGATAAAACATAAAAATAAATAAGAAATAAGAAATGCAGTAGTGAAAACAGAATGCATACATACACATATAGACAATGGAGCCTGAAAGCTGTCTTGCATGCACACTTGTAGTGTTTCTTTACATGATGGAGAATAAATTATGATGGGGATAGTAAAAGGGAGGGGGAAAAGAAATTAGAATTTTAAGACACAACCAAAGGGGAAAAGAGTATTTGATTCTATCACGTTGTATGATTCCCAGAATGTTTTTAATAAATAAAAACTCTCTACATAGATTGAATCTATGGCAGGATAAAGATCTCAATAGCAAAGAACCAAATTACATGATTTTCTTGTGAAAGACTGAGACCTTCATGAAATCTATTGACGGAATACCTAAACGAGAAATCAAAAGAAAATTGGTATCAACAAATAGCTTTGAACTCAAATGCCCACCTGTGACCTATTACAAAGCGAATTACAATGCCCTTTTCTTCCTCAAGCTTCTTTCTTTTATCGCCTAATCATATAGTAAAGAAAAAGTGGAAAGGAAATGTCAGACGCTTTCAAATCTAATTAGAAAATTATACAAGAAAGCAGATTGTCAATCAACAAACCTTGAGGCATCCAAGTAGCACGAACTGAATCTCTGCGCTTTCGACTGCTAAAAGCAGTATTTATTCCTACGACCATTAGATATTTTCTTTTCTTTCTTGTCTCCGGAATTTTTAAATTTTCTGCAATAGGTGAACCATTAAGTATAGATTCCTGTGCAGCCCTTGCAGCAGCTAATTCCATCTCCAAATTTGAAATTTTTTTATCCAGTGTGCTGCATTTTGTAAGAGTCATGAGATATAACAGTGGCAACTTCAACAAAATTTAGATAAGCTCCGGCATTGGCTTACTGTATAGCATGATGAGTCTTTGAAACTTCCCCATAAACATCCTTCTGTTCATGTTCTACATCCTTCTAAACAAAAAGAAAGGTAGAGATAAATAAACAAATAAAGAAAAGAAAAAGACATGGTTATTTGGATAAAAGATACTCACAATTGTTGGATCACAGCCAGAAACTAATTGCAGTGTTTCTTCTTCATGCCTTGCCGTCCTCGCTATGCCTTTAATTTCAGGCACTGACCACATTCTGTTGGCAGAGTTTATTTATTATTTTTGTAAGTATAGAACATGCCTGGAATTAAACTCTACCACAGAACACACTACTTTATCGCTTCTGATAATGTTCCAAGTAATAACATGTTTTGATGTGTATGCATGCACATTTCGCAGAGAAATAGCACGTAGCAACCGGAATGTGACGTGTAAGCAGATAAGCGATGCTAGAGGATGTTATCAAAAACCGATATCCTAATCTGGAAATCATGCAGGAGAAACCCATCAAAAGGTTTTCCGTCAATGAGAAGCAAAGAGAGGGAAAGGAAAGGTCAAGGGAGGGAGGGGCCGCACAGAAGACGGTGCAGGACCACTTAATGAAGAAGGGACACCAGAGTCCTCTCTTGAACTAAATGATTAGGACAGCAACTGATGTCCAAGCATGATGTCTGAATTCAAGCAGTACGATGAATAATATTCATATAAACTTTCAAAAGTTGGATCTATTACATGAAATTCAGATCTATCACAATCTCATAATTGTAATACAGAAAAAAGAGAATTCCAGGACACATAAGCTTCATTGTCTGATTAGTAAAACTGCATTTAAAAACCACGGCCATCATCATTAATCTCCACTTTAAGATTCCCAGAAAACAATTAACAAATACACCAAAGATGCTTTAATTACCAAACCCAGAAGACCGTTCAAAATCCATCATCACTCACCAATATTCTTTAAGAACTATTGGCTGACACAATTGATGCCAATATACACAAACCCACCAAAATTCCAAATCTTTTACTAAAATTAAGGGGAAAAGGAAGCTACAAACTTCACCAAATTAGAGTTACATGCTAAATACTTAAACAAATGGATCGAATCCAAAGAAAAATGGAAGCTTTATGTGAGTAGAAATTACCTATCAGAGAAGAGCATCCCAGCACAAAAGCAACCAATACAAAACAAAATGGTCCATTTCCGAGACACTGCACTCTTTGAAGCTGACTCGGCTCCTCTGCTCTTCCAAGACATTGTACTTCTCTTCACTCTAACCAAACCCAATAGCTAAATCAATACATGACTCATTACCAATCCCAAGTCAATGAAGTCAACTCAGTTGTTTGACCCAAATTCAGATCCAAAAATTCCACACTCCTTAGGAAAAGTCGAACACCCAAATGTTTTCACAGAAACCTCTGCATGCTCAAAGCATGGAGGTCTGGTCTCTTGGGTTTCTGGGCCGGTGTCGTTGTGTGTTTCTGAATTGGTGTTAAAGAGAAGGTGGAGGTGAGGAAGACCCAACAACCATTGGTGTTGAAACTTGAAATACTGTACAAAAATTACATAATTGACCTCAACAAAACTTTTTATATTCAATTTTCTGTTCCAAGTTGTACTTCTGAAGTTTTGCCATACGTGAGAGACATCTTAACCACCTTATGATTTGTGAAGAAGCCTGTGCGCCTCAAAAATACTATACCACTTGAGATCTTGAGTAAATTTCTGACCCAAAATAGAAGGCCTATGAAAGGCTTTGAGTATGAGAAGTAACAAATCCATAAGGAGAAACTTTACGTGACAAATGACGTGACAAGAGATATAGAAAAAAAATTATATGTGCAATCGTGAACCTAAAAAGGCATCATTTTTCTTTTTTAAAATTTAATGAAAACTTATGAAACTACATGTAACTAGTAAGAAAATAATGAAAGTTTTGAGTTATTGGCCTCCTCAAATATGGAAAGGTTAGCTCCGCCTATGTACCTATGATAGTTAAGTTTTTCTAGACACAAGAAGGAATTGGTAAGTGAAAGGGGAAACATCTGCATAGGTATTTGGCAATGAAACAAAATTGGAATTGGATGGTTTAAAACTTGTTCGGAATGTTACTCAGAGGATTATGGATTTTAGACAAACATTACAAAAGAACTTCACCCGACCATAGATCAAAGTTTTTTCTTTTGGTTTTTTTTATTGGAGCAAATCAAAATGTACAGGCAAAAATTAAGTGTATATCGAGCATTACCCCTCTAGGAAGATGTTAGGCTTACCACATTTTTATATCATATTGTGTACAACCTCTCTAATAGAATAGAGGTGAGCCCTATTATATTAGTGTGCTTCACCTCTGTTAGAAAGGTGGTACAAAATATGGTAAACCTAGCATTACCCTTATCGCTAAATGTTTATGAACTAAATTGTATGATTTAATTTGAAACGTACTATTACAAAATTAATACAATATTGCATTGTAAGTGAAGAAAATAAATGTTTGTTGAACAACCAGTATCACATGTCGGCATAAGGTGCAGAATAATTTAATTTATTTAGAGAATCAAACGGTGGACTCTTTCCTTCTAAATTTATTTGTCTTCACAAATGCTCAACTCAACTACCCTTAACATACCAGAAGACGGCATGCACACATGGAGCACGTGCAAAGAACATGACTCAAATAATGGATTTTACAGGTCCAGAGGCCCCATCAAATGAAATGAATGATCAAATACCTGCAAAGCAATGACCCATTATACATACCTTTTGTTTAGGGTTATAATTCCCAAACCCTATCTAAGATTTGATTGGGTTCAAATGGGTATGAAGCTCGGGTTGAACTTGCGATAGATAATTTCTCGGATCTCATCAAAATCAAATTGAGCTTGATTAGCCAAAATTTAAATATTAAGCAATAACAATAATTAAAATAGAAATAAAAAGCAAATTCATTGGTGGCATAAATGTAATTCAGCACATTTTTTCTCGTGCCACTATTAACAAAAAAAACTTGCATGTTCTAAACTAGGGTCCAACCGGAACATGTTGAACCGTGTTAAGTCTTTGGCAATCTTGACATCTTTTGGAATAGTCGATGCAATCTTTTTTTTACGATATTAGTGGTTTAAAAACACGGAAATATTAATGGAAATATCGAGAAATTATCAATATTGGTAAAAATTGAATAAAAACCACGGAAATTGGAAAAACTTGAAAATTTTAATTGAAACTTTAGAGAATGTTTATTTAGTCAATTATCTATTATTATATCACAAAACAATGACAAAGAATGAGTATTAGCGTGTCAACTGTTAGGAAATGAGTTTGTATAATATCGATTAATATCAATATTGTTGTAATTAGGATTTGCTTTTCTAGTAGGTTTCCTAGATTAGAGGACTTGTTTCCTTGTACACTAAGACACTCTTATATAAACCAATTGTACCTATCAATTAAAATTATTCTCTTCCAATATCAAATTCACATGGTATCAGAGCATGACATTAAACCCTAGCTCTTCATATTTCTTTTCCTGTTGCACCTTATCTTCTCATGCTGCAGATCTTTCACCGTTGGAAGCCCTGGGTGATTCCTCTGGCACATTCAAGCTTGAACCTTCAACCCCTTACTACATCAATAATTCAGATCATCCAAATTGGTAATTGTACCAAAGCCCTTGAATGGAGATAATTATGCGACGTGGCGCAAATTCATGACTGTTTCATTAAACGCAAAGAATAAATTGAGTTTCGTTGATGGAACTCTCCAAAAGCCGTCATCGGAATCCAATCTTGATGAACACGCGGTATGGATGCGCTGTAATGACATGGTTTTCTACTGTATTATCAACACGCTTGATCCCAAAATCAATGATAGTGTCATTTATTGCACCACAGCCTGCGAAATTTGGGAGGATCTTCGTGAACGATTCTCTCAAAGCAATGCTCCTTGTATCTTCCAGCTTCAACAGGAGACTTCATATTTGACACAAAATCAATTGTCAGTTGCTGCCTATTACACCAAGTTGAAAGGTCTTTGGGATGAACTTGCTTCCTACACAGATTCTTCTACCTACACTTGTGCATCCCACGACGATCGCAACAAACTCATGCAATTACTTATGGGATTGAATGAGTCTTATAGTGCTGTTTGTGGCCAAATTCTCTTGACGAATCCCTTGCCGTATGTTCACCAAGCATACTCTTTCATCAGCCAAGAAGAAAAGCAATGCACGCTTGAAGCCTCACGAGCCCTACTGGAACCTCTGATACTGTTGCCATGGTTATTACAACTGGACGCATCAGAATCGATCCACCAATAGCGAGGATCGTCACACTGACCGGTCAGACCCAAACCTTTCCCAGACCTCCAAACATGATGACCACCGCACTGGATCTTCAAGGAACCGACCCCATTGCACTCATTACACCCATTGTGAATGGTCATCACATCGATACCTGCTGAAGCTTCATGGGTATCCAGAAGGTCATCCACACCACAAACCTAAGAAAAATCGTGGTGGTCCATCTTCCAATCATGTTTCGGAAGGCCCAACCAATGATGAGATGCAGTCCATTATGTCTGGCCTTTCAGACCTTCAATTTCAGAAAATGTTGGCTATCATAAATAACAAACCGGCGCCTAACAAGAAATCCCAGGTCAATGTCGTTGCCACCAATAAAGGTTTGTCAAAATTAAAATTTCAGCGATAGATTATCGACAGTGGCGCGACTGACCACATTGCTTCTTCTCCAAAATTGTTAGTTCATTCAAATATTGATCATTCTATGCAACCGGTTCGCATGCCTAGTAGGGAGAAGGCCTCAATTACTGCCACACGATCATTCCCTCTCAATTCTACTTATACTTTGCGTGATGTGCTATGTGTACCTACTTTCATAGTAGATTTGATGTCTATGAGTAGTGTTACAAACAATTTGAATTGTTCAGTGACTTTTTTCCCATGTTGGTGTATTTTGTAGGACCTTGCTATGAGGAAGACAATTGGTTCGGGTAAGCAACATGGCCGGCTTTATTATTTTGTGGCACTATCGGCGAAGAAACCCCCCAACATAACCCACCAACATTCATCTCACCGTCCATCCTACGATCACATTGTCACCACCACAGACCTTTGACATCGTTGTCTTGGCCATGTTTCTTCCTCTAGATTAAATTTTATGTCTAAGCATTTAATAGATTTCCCTTTTGTCTCTAATAACGCTTGCCATGTTTTTCCATTAGCAAAGCAGAATCGTCTCCCTTTTGAAACAAGTTCAATTTCCTATGTCAAATCGTTTGATTTAATTCATTGTGATATTTAGGGCCCTTATAAGCATTCATCAATTTATGGTGCTCATTATTTTCTTACAATAGTTGATGATTATTCTCACTTTACTTGGGTATTTTTAATGCGCCATAAACATAAGACTCAACATCTTCTAAAAATATTTTTTTTCTTTAATTTGATTCCCAAATTAAACAACTTCGTGTCGGCAATGGAGGGAAATTTCTTTCCCTTCAAAATTTCTTTCATGAACAGGGCGTCATTTTTCAACACTTTTGCATTTATACGCCTAAACAAAATGGGGTTGTAGAACATAAGCATCACCACATCCTTGAAACGGCTCGCCACATCCTTGAACGTAAGCATCACCACATCCTTGCCCATCCATGATCACTCGTCTTCTTTACTGTTGGGTCCTACTAAAGGTACACGTTTTCCGCTTTACAACTATATCTCTTATCATCGTTATTCCCTGACTCACCTTTCTTTCATTCCACAAGTCAGTAACATTGTTGAACCCAGTTCTTATGAGGAAGCTGCTCCCCACTCTCACTGGCAAGAGGTCATGCAATCTAAATTGCAGGCCTTGTCTGATAACCACACTTGGAGTCTTACTTAGTTACCTGTTGGAAATAAGCCCATTAGTTGTCGGTGGGTGTATAAAATAAAGCTTAAATTTGATGGCTCCGTTGAGCGATATGAAACCCGATTGGTTGCTAAAGGTTTTACTCATATTGAAGGTGTTGATTATTATGATACTTTTTCTCCTACTGCCAAAATGTCCATTTTCTGCTGCCTCCTTGCTCTTACCGCGGCCCGTAATTGGCCTATTCATCAGCTTGACATCAACAATGCTTTTCTTTATGATGATCTCCATACATGCTCCCTCCTCCTGGTCTTTAGCGACAAGGGGAGAACTTGGTATGTCACCTTCATAAATCTCTTTATGGTTTAAAGCAAGCTTCTCGTCAATGGTTTGCTAAGTTTTCTCAGGCCATTTGTTGTACTAGTTACATTCAGTCTAAAGTTGACTATTCATTATTTACACGCCATAAGGGGCACTCTTTCACAGCATTATTGATTTATGTTGATGACATTGTTATCACGGGCAATGACCCTATAGTTATCTCGACACTCAAGGATTTTTTGCACAGTCATTTTTGTATTAAAGATCTTGGAGATTTGAAATACTTTTTGGGGATTGAGGTATCAAGATCAAAATAGGGCTTTTTCTTATCTCAACGCAAGTATGCATTGGAAATTTTGAAGGATGCAAAACTCCTAAGTGTCGCACCTGTTGATTTTCCTATGGAAAAAGGTCTTAAGCTCTTTGATAAGGGTGAATTACTTAAAGATCCAGCTCATTATAGAAGAATCGTTGGTAGTTTAATTTATTTGACCATCACAAGGCAAAACATTACTTACTCTGTTCATATCTTAAGCAGGTTTATGCATGCCCCACATAAACCTCACATGGAGGCCGCACTCCGCATTCTTCGTTATTTGAAAAACTCTCCAGGTCAAGGCATATTATTGTCTTCTCATAATAACTTGACTTTGCGTGCCTTCTGTGATTCTGATTGGGCAAGTTGTCCTAATACTAGAAGGTCTATTACAGGCTATTGTGTATTTTATTTTGGCAAAATTGTAGCAATGGTCCTTCGAATAAGGCCCTACTTTACTTTTCGTTCCTCAACCTCAAAAATTGTTATGGTCGTCTTTCAATTAGATATCGTGTTGCATCATTGGTCACTCCGTCAATTCTGTTAGATTTTCTGTCAAAATTAAGGGCAATTTGGGAAATTCTTGTCAAATATTTATTAGATAAATAAACTATTTAAAGAAAAAACTACTGACACTACCCAAAAAAACAGCCACCTTATCCTCATCCCCACTTACCCAAATTTATCACCGCAACAACCTATCTCAACTCAACAACTTCCACCTTTACACTTTTCCTTGCATCACCAAGCTCAAGTTCAGCACCACCAAGCTCAAACCCATCAAAATGAGCAAACCTTCTTCCACCCAACCCATAGTCCACCCCAATCTCTTGGCCATGATACTCCTCAAATAAATAAATAAATATATATATATATATATCTCTCACAGTTCAGTTACCGCATCTCCTGTTGGTACAATTCTATATAAAATTGAATTTATGTTTTTATTTATTGAACTTCCCTTTTTCATTCTTGAATTGTTGTTGATTGGCATCGTTCTATTTGGACATTAGTGTTTAGTTCTCAGATTAAGAGGCTGGGTTGTTGAAGTAAAGGGAGGGTCGTGCGACTGGGCTGAGAAGTGGTGAGGGTAGGAACTGGGTGAAAGTCTTATTTGCCCTTCGAAAAAAAATCACGTTCATCACATGTGATCCATTTTGACGGAAAAACTAACAGAATTGACGAAAATGACAAGCGATGCAACGCGATATTTAATTAAAGGACCACCATAACAATTTTTGAGGTTGCGGGACAAAAAGTAAAGTAAGGCCTTATTTGAGGAACCATTGCTACAATTTAGCCTTTTATTTTTGTTTTTTGTCAAGCTCATATATCTTATCATATATAATATATTGTAGTAAATTATTATAACTAAACAATTATGGTGTGTTTAATTTCTTTCACTAATTACTATATATTTTCTAAAGACACAGTGTTTATCAGGTCATTACATAATCAGCTTAAATCACTCAAACCCACCATGCCATGTATTTTATTCTAATTTTTTGTGATAAGATAATAGACAATTGACTGAAAAAACATCCTCTAAAGTTTCAATAAAAATTTTCAAATTTTTCTCACAATTTTTGTAATTTTTATTCAATTTTTATCAATTATTAATATTGATATTTTTTCAATATTAATTTTTCTCACAATTTTTGTAATTTTATTTAATTTTTATCAATTATTAATATTAATATTTTTTCAATATTTTTATTGATATATCCATATTTTTTTATCAATATTTCCAAAATTCTCGATATTTTATACATTGGATGGGAGTAATCACACAACTTAGTTCACTAAACGTGATACATGTGATGTGGTACAGCTATATAAAGCTCCAAACAAAAAGTATTGATTCACTGGTGACAGCAACACACAAGTCACAAGTCACACGTCACACAGCCATTCATTTGATTAGATGTTTTGTCTTTTCGTTTTCAGAAATGTAAGTAGGCATACGACATGTAGCTCAGGTAATTATTGAAACAAAGGGGGCCACACGACGTCACGCACTGGCAAATTAGGCATAAAAAAGATGCCATGTGCGAAGCAGACGGCAATAAACGAGAACAAACCTACCTCTGAGACTCTCCCATATAATCGTATCTAACCTCTTTACCTTGCGCTCTCTCAATAAGCCTCTCTCACGCTTCCTCCTAGCTATGGCAGCTGTCCTTCGAATTAGCATCAACCCAAACCCTTTGGCAAATAAAATGTCAAGATCAAATCCTAGCCGTCCATCTAGGACCACGATGGCCATAATGTCGCAAGATCATCCTTATTGGGCCTCCGTGCATGCCGAGATAGAAGTCCATCTCAAGCAGCACATCCTTGTCAGGCCTCCACTCTCAGTGTTTGAGCCCATGCACCATTTAGTGTTTTCCGCCCCGCCAAGCCCCGGGCCGGCCTTGTGCGTGGCCGCGTGTGAGCTCGTGGGCGGCCACCGCGACCAAGCCATTGCTGCGGCAGCTGCCTTGCACCTCATGCATGCCGCAGCTGTCATTCATGAGCAACTTTTATCAACCGATAGGCTCAAGACCAAGCCCAAACCCAGGCCCATGGTTCACAGTCCAGGGATAGAGCTTCTCACTGGAGATGGAATGTTTGCATTTGGGTATGAGTTATTGGCTAAGTCAATGGATCCGGCCCAAAACAATTCGGACCGGATTTTACGGGTTATTGTTGAAATGACACGTGCCATGGGGTCACAGGGCATGGTGGATGGGCAATACCATGAGATACTGATGCTGTGCAAACAATCAAGGCACTACAAATACGTGTGTGAAAAAAAGGAAGGTGGGCTCCATGCATGTGGGGCCGCCTGTGGGGCCATATTAGGAGGTGCAAGTGAGGAGGAAATAGAGAGATTGAGAAGATATGGTCTGTGTGTGGGAGTGATGATAGCGTTTTCAAACAGAGTTGAAGAAGGAAATGAGATGGAAACAACGGAAGTGGTGAAGGAGCTCAGAAGTTTGGCACTCAAGGAACTAGAATTTTTCCATGAAGGAAAGGCTGAGGCAATTTCTTGCTTCCATCATCTCTTTAACCTTTGACGTTGCGAATCGATATATAAAAATACGAGATTATACGTATATACGATTGATTGATTGATGTAGAATTTACAATAAGTTTGTAGTGCATTTATGCGTGGAGTGGCGGAGAAAATATAAGGTAATTTAACCCTAATCATTTTGAATTTTTCTTTAAAAGAAAAAGATGGCAAGGTGTCTTCATAGGCGACTATTTTTAGCAAAATTACGAGCAAATAATTGAACTAAGAAGAGAATTATGATTGTCCTATTTTAGAATGTATGCCGACAAATCAGTGCTGTAAAGTTTAGGCGAAAAAATAACAGATAAGGGATTTAAAAGGTAAGAGCACTGAGCCACCTTGTGGTTTGAACTGGAACCTATATTATTATTATAGGTACAAAATAATGCATAAGTTTTGTCGTTGAGTCCTGAGTGAGACTGTAGCGCACTTGTTAGATCACAATATTGGCTAATGAGTTAGTTTTGTTTTTCTTGGCAATTATTTATTTGTTTGTTTGTTTATTATCCCAAAACTTTTAAGGCGTATCACATTTGGGCTTCAGTAGTCCAAAATGGCTATTTCAATATAGGTGGATTATGATAATGTTTTGTTATTCTTAATTAATTACGATATGTTAAGTGAAAAAATTATTACGTATGATATATTGTAATTGACTGAAAATAACAAAATAATACTATTTTCGTTTCACACACCGCTCTTCTAGATATCTATAGTGCTGCTGCTATTTAAAATAAGCAATGTCAATGATCATCCTTTCCTTCTGCTCTATAAATTAAAAACTATAAAATACCAAGACCACCAATGAAAAGTCAGTCAATTTTTTGAAATTTCTGATAAAATACCCTGAACTGAAAACAATTTTATGAAAGCCAAAATTTGCCATCTCAGTATAGAGTGGAGAAAGGCAATATATTTTAAATAAATAAAGTGCAATTACCATAAATAAAAAAACAAAGAAGGGACTAGTTGGGATGCTTATAAGAGTATTTTTAGCAGTTTGCTCCTTGTCATGGTAAGGAGAGCTCTATAGTAGTTACTATTTACGTGAATAGTGGCTGCCCTAGCCCCCCAGCAAAGTGTGTTTCCAGCAGTTGCCCTTTGCCATAGCAAATACTATTCATTTTTTTATTTTTTTCACAACTTTTTTACTAAAACAATTAATATAGATAATATTTTCGGATAAGATTTTTGGGTTCCTACGTGTCAATATTATTCATATCGAATAATATTTTCAGATAAGATTTTATTTTATTAGTTGTATTGGTTGGTATTTATAGAAAAAAAAAAGTATGAGGATTTGGTGTTAAAAGTGAAGAGTATTGGTTGGTATTTATAGACACGGGCGAACCCAGAATTTTTTTAACGGATGTGCAATATTGACTAAGTATGAAAAATGGTTTTTCAGAATAATCATTTTCTCAAAATAATTTTTGGCGGCTTTTATTCCTTACACATCAAATAAGAAAACTAGATTTTATGGGATTTTAATATGAAGTATATATTGACTTAATGAAACATCATTCTTAGCCTAAATCGTATTTTGCACTAAAACCGATTTTTCATATTTTGATTTGGTGGAAATTTGATTTTCTAGTATTTTTATTTGAATCCAAATAGGGGGTACTTCCTTATTTGCATTGTAAACTTAAGTAAATGGAGTAATATAAAAATAAATGAAAGTAAAAGGACAAAGACATTTATTTAAATGTTGAAAATGGAAATAAGGTATAAAGAAAAAAAAAAGTAATTTTTTGGGTATTTTTTTTAAAAAATTCGATTTTTTTCATTTTTTTATTGCAGAAAAATTGTCTGCCGTTGGATTGAAGAAAAAATCAAATCGGAGAGCCCAAACGCCGACACGTGGACAAAAAATCAAATCTAAAGGGCTGACGCCAGGTTGGCGTCGGCGATGACATCACCAACCCTCGGGCCGAACTCCACCGAGGCTAGCCCAGTCTGGTGGCCTCCACCTCCTGCCCGAGCTGCCTTTTGTTGCTGAAAACTATTTTTTAGCCCAAAACACCCCCCTCCAGCCCGAGTCCAGCCTTAACTGCTGGACTTGCTCTAAGGGTGGGGGGTGGGTGTTAAATTTAGGAAAGAAAGAGACAACACTTTGTCATAGCCCAAAGGTCAAAAGAGGTAAACTGATTAAACAGTTAAAAGCATGATTAAAAGGGGAGAGTAAAAAAATTAAGAAAAGCTCAAGGAAAGCTTGTTTTCTAGCTGAGGAACACTCTGAATTGAAAGAGATTGCAGCATTTTTATTTATTTGAGGAAGAAAAAACAAAATGAAAAAGAAAGAGATTAATTAATTCATTGCAGTTGGTCACAGGTCTTTTTCAAATTCTCAGATTTATCTGTGTGGTGGTGAGGTCCTTCTTCCATATCGTTTGGGAGGCTGGGCATGCAGTAACAATAATGGGGTTCATTCAAAGGGCAAAATGCCTTTTTCCCCATGTGGGACGTGGCCCAATAAAGGTAACTTGCTTAGACAGCATAGGTAGATCTTTTATGTATTTTGGCGTAGTGCAATTATGGATTAAAAGAAGGAAAATGCTAGGGAGACCAACTTTAGATACCAACTTGTGTACCAACTCTCTAATAGAGGTGGAGAGAAACGTTTTTGTTGCTCAGAGTGGTTAAAGGCATTTATTACTGCACTCCGAAGTTCTAGATTCGATTCTTTCTCTTCTAAATATCGATTGTATTAAAAATAAAAATAAAAGTTCTTCGTGTGGCCGACGCATGGAATTTTATAATATTTCCTTCCCACCTTTTTTTTTTTTTGTGTGTGGTCAATTTCCTTCCCACCTAACCATACTTGAATAGAGATCATTCTGGCCAGGCCAACCCAAGAAAATGAATGTATATTGTGAGTCAATTTTGGCCACATTCATAAGGGGACAATGAGATAGCAGTATGATATGATCCTGGTTCTCATCATTATAGTTCTGACATTACTGATTTTGTGGCAAATGAATGAAACTTCATGTTTTCACCCAAAAAAAAAAACAAAATAAATTTAGGTTTTAGTTACAAAAAAACTTTTACTTTTGAAAAAAACTAAATTTTTTTTGAAAAAGACAAAAAAACCTCTTAACTTTCAAATAAAAAACATGCAAATGTAAAGGATTCCTTAGGAAATCCAAAAATAAATAAGGGCAATTTTGTCCATTTTGGCTTCTCTTAAAAAATTTCTCTCTCCTTTGGGGTTTTCTAAAGTCTCCCAAAAAACAATGGCAGCAGCTTCTTGATGTACCTGCAGTTAGTTATGATTTGGGCCATAAATATTCACATATTAGGACAGTAAAAACCTATACATGGAAAATGGAAATGTGCAATTAAAACCCATGAGGAAAGGGGAGATGAATTTCATGGCAATTCTACAAACTAAAATTGGATTTCTTACACCCTAAAACATTAGGAAAATGCTAGGGAGACCAACTTTAGATACCAACTTGTGTACCAACTCTCTAATAGAGTGTATGACCCATTGTATTGGTGGGCTCCACCTCTATTAGAGAGTTGGAACACAAGTTGGTATCTAAAGTTGGTCTCCCTAGCATGACCCAAAACATTAACTACACAAGACATTCTCTGACCCAAAAAAAAAAAAAAAAACCATCACAGAAACCCCTATACATGACATGACAATTATAGCAAGACCTTCATGATTGATTGCATTGGATGAGACCTGATCACAATGATTCAAGGAAACCAGTTTTTGTTAAAACAGCATTTCTCACTTTGCTGAGGTCCCTCCCTTTGAGGGTCCTTCCAGCACCTTCAACAACAGAAAAAGAAGAAATCTGGCTCCTTGCAAGCCTCCTAGCAATAAATTCATGAGGGGGTACCTTTGAGTCATAGTCTTCCTCCTCCTCATCATCATCATCACTGTCCCCATCATCATCCCCAACTTCTTCTTCATCATCAGCATCATCATTCTGCCATGAAACATTCTTGGGGGCCTTCTTTGATTTCTGACCATATACTTCTGACCAATCAGGAATGTTGACAGGTGCTGATTGTTGCACAATTTTGGCTTCATGAGTGATGGTGTTGCTGCTGCTACAGCTACTGCCACTTCCATAATTGTGACTGCTAGCTTTTGGGATCATTCTTGAAGCAGTTGGGAGGTGTCTTGGAACAGAAACAGAGGATTCCTTGGATCTACCAACCATTTTGTTACTAGAACTGTTCCTATCTTTTAGAACCTCCCAAACATCCTCTTCCTCAAAGTCTCCATCTCTCAAGGCCCTCCAAACTCCACTGCCCTGCGTTGTTAGACCATACCTATTCTCCATTGGTGATTGCCTACCTGTCCAAAGATGACAAAAACATTTCATAGAGGTCAGAATTTTAGATGCGGATCATCTCCAGTCCAAAGAAACTGTTATACCAAAAATGAATACAAGTTGGAGAGAGAGAGAGAGAGAGAGAGAATTCTTAAGATTACTTCAGAGGGTTGCCACCCTTAAAAGGTGTCTCAGTTGAGGGAAATAAGAATCTACCTTTCTCTGATTGAGAACTGCCAGGCACCACAACTTTCCCAAGATTCCAAAGGGGTATCTGTAACATGGGAAAGCAAGATTATGTTAAAGAGAAAGTTTTGAGTAGATGGTTTTCTTTTCTTTTTCCCAGAACTTAAAAGCAGAGGGAAGACAATGGTTCTGACAAGAATCTTATTTCTTCTATACAAGGTCTTACCTGAGGATGATCGAAAGAATTCGACTAGGGGTAGATTTTATGGAGAACCCAAGCTGCCACAAGTACAAAAGGGCAGTGAAAAATGACATGAATAAGACAGACCTGCCTTTTGTAGATCTCCAAGTTGATGGTTTCCCATGTATTTACTTTTGGTCCCCAAGAAGTCTGACTTCAAAAGAAGAAAGGTAAAACAAAACCAGTTAATAAGATCTTTCTCTTTGTAAATTTCAAGCAAACCTAAAAAAAAAAAAAAAAAAAAAACCATAAAAGAAAATAAAGAATATGTCTTTGTAAATTTATTTGGCCAGTAGGGATCTTCTCAGATGATGCTAGGTCTGGTCTAGAGAGAGAGAGTCCCTTAAGAAAGAAGAAAAAGGTGCAAGCAACAAATGAAAAACAGGGAATCAGGGATGCTGAATTGATTAGTTTAAAGTAGTGGATGCTTTCCTTTCGAGTCCACTTGGATTTGAGGTTGTTATCATTACATTTTAAAGTTTTATTGCAAATGTGGGGGGTGTTATACAACAATAATATACGGCACAATTAAAGTTTTCTCTGCCTTCTGTCTCTTCCTCAGATTTGATTCACATTTTTCTTAAAGCAGCAGCTATGCACATGTTCAATTCGGAAAATATAGCTCCGCAATGCAGGAGAGTCAATACTTGTGACTAAAGCAGCTGAAGCAAAGACAGAAAAATTATGGGACTGTGACAAATAATATTTTAGCTAAGATCCCTACTGTCTTCCTTTGTCTGTTGTTTCTCTTTTTTATTTCGATCTCTTTGGGCTGGCTTGCCCTAGAGGCTTTGCTTTGTAATTCTCTGTTTCGCATAAAAAAAGGAAAGAAAAATTCCTTAGCAAAAAAAGAGAGGATAATATTAAAAGAAAAAGCAGCAGAAATGGTAGCCCAACCTTGACTTCACAGCGCACAATTTAGTTACTATCATGAAACAGAGACCAAAAGTAAGAAAATAAACATGAAAGATTGAAAGAGAAAAGTGAATTGTATACATCAAATGGAAAAGATTAAAAAAGCATCCGAATCATATAATAAACACAAAAAAAGTTTAACCTAAGAGAGAGAGAGAGCCGTCTAGGAAAGTTCTGGGACGACAAAACAAGAGTGATGCATGCATTGTGCATATGTAATAAAGAAAGAATCACAACCAAGACAAAATTGTACATTGAAAGGGAAATCTAAGTTTGGAAGGTCCTGTTATAAACAGCAATATGACCCACAAACAATGCCGAGAAGCCGTCATTCATCGTATCTGGGCTACCGAGTTGCATGCCAAAGAAAAAAACAGATCATTTTGCCATATGCACGACAAGCCAACAAAATTTTCCAATGCTTTTCACCAATTCAACCACCTCCAAGATTACTTTAAAAAAAAAACAAAGGAGAATCTTAGCAAAGCAATCTTAGCAGATTCAAGTTGCTGATAATCATGCAATGGATTGGAGGGCTGTGGCCATAAGTGGGGTCATAAAGTGTAACCATAAACTTGTGGAAATCTTATTATTCTAGGCTGTTTTCTTCTGTTGTCGGTCAACAGTGAGACTGAGGAAGGAACAAATTTTAACTTTCCCCTGTGGTAAATTTTAGCTTTTTTACCAGCAGCAAAGCAAGACAAGTAAAAACAGACAGATAACAAGAGTTATGCGTTTATATGACTCACTAATGTATTCTAATCCTGAGGAGGAGATCTTGAGATTTGAGAAGTCTCTGTATTCTAGAAAGCTGCATGTTAATTAAATTATTGCCCCAAAAAGATACCTTCTTCTCTTCAAAATATATGGCAGTCACTATCAACACTCAACGGTGTGATGAATTTTTAAGCACCTAGAAGTTTCTCCTCCATTTTCACCCCCTTTTTTTCAAGGAAATGAGACTGACTAGTTTCCGTATGACAACTTCTTGATTGATTTCTTCATCAAGCTCCTAAATTTCTATCAGAGTTTCCCAATCAATGTATGGAAACAATCTTTCTACTAGGATTTTACAATCTTTGAAGAACTAGAATTCATTAATGCAACATTTCAAGAGTAGATGATTTTGTAATTCTGCTAGTTGATATCATCATCTGCATCTCCACACTGCAAATTAATGAACAAGAATGATATTTTTTTTCTTTCTCCATTTCATAATATGGTTCTCAATATGAGAGCTCAGACTATCATTACAATTAAGAAACTCTCTAGCTAATGATGCTTTGCACTAACTTATTGACTATGAATAAGTCACAAAACTTCCACCATGAACAATATGGCAAAAAAATGAACGAACTACAAGAAGAAGAAGATCGTGAGATTACTCAAAATCTTTTAGTGCCTCAGCTCCAGCAACAATCTCCAATATCTCCCCTGTAATCTTTGCCTGACGTTCACGATTGTAAGAATTTGAAAGAGTCTTCTTCAAGTCATCTGCATTGTCGGTCGCATTACTCATAGCATTCATTCTCGCTGCGAGCTCACTGGCTGTTGATTCCTGCAATGCCCTCAAAATCTGACTGTTCAAGTAGAGAGGCATCATGGCATCAATAATCTGAACAGGGTCTTGTTCAAATTCCATAACCGGCGAAAGCCCTTCCCTCTTTTTCTTCACGCTATCCCTCTCCACACTCAGTTTGCCTCCCTTTGTTGTCAGCCTAAAGAACTCATCCTCCATTGCATCAACGCAATTCCCATTCCCATCAACAACCTCGCCCCTCGGTGACAATGGAAGCAAGGTTTGAATAACCGGTTGGGATTTCACCAATGACACAAATTTAGAGTACATAAGTTCAACTTTATCAACCTCCTCGCTAATAAAAAGTGAAAAAACATCATCCGCAATGGCCTGAGCCTCTTTTGTTGTTGCAAATAGGCCACCTTCTATAAACCTATCAACGCTAATTTCAGGCCTACGCTTAAAATAGAAGTTACCCTTTTTGCCGACACTGATCACAGTGACATCCAATCCAAGTTTCTTCAATTCGGCGATCCGGGTCTGGGTCTTTTTTATCACTAAGTTGTTGAAACCACCACAGAGACCGCGGTCGCTGGTGATGACCACAAGAGCAACTTTTTTGACGGGTCTAACATTTGTCAGGGGCACATCTATGGCTTCACCTTGAAGCCTCTCATTGATGTCGTAAAGGACCTCCGCGAGGGTCTCGGCAAAGGGTCGGCCATTGATGACTGCTTCTTGGGCTCTTCGAACTCTGGCAGCGGCGACGAGCTTCATGGCTTCGGTGATTTTCTGGGTACTCTTTATGGAATCAATTCGCACTCGGAGCTCACGCAGACCACAGTGGATTGTTGGGGTTAGTGAAGATTGAGAATGGAGACTTGGGCATGAGATTTGGGGCAAAAGGGGTTTAGGGTTTTGGAGAAATGAGCTAGAAAATGAAGGTTTTGCAGAGACCCACATGATTGAATTGGACAAAGTCATTGGCTTTTGTTGGGTTTTGCAGAGATTGAGCAAATTCAAGTCTCTGCAAAATACCTACTTGGTTAATAGAATATTGAAGCTTTATGAAAGCATCAAAATTGAAAATTTCTTTGGGCAATTGAGTCTCTAAGAACCCATTTTGTTGGTGGAAATCTGCTCCCACAAATCGGGAGTTAATTTGATTGAGCTTATCTGGAGATAGACTGTAGAGCTGAGCATAAGTTTTAGAATTCTCCGGCAAAGCCTAAATGCCAATACGAGTAGACTCCGTACGAACACGTATAACACTGTCTGGTTCCCGAGATTATTGACGGAGAAGGGGAAGCCAACACACCAGTAGTCATTTTAATTTGACGAACATTTCATTTTGGTCCTTACTCCTTATTTTATTGTCAAACATGTTGTTACTGAACTTCGCATAGTATGATACTAGTCATTTTAGTTGAGGAATACATTATACATCAATGACTTTTTAACTTAATTGGAATGAGAAAGGGATGAATGGAAGAAGTTAGGAATATGTCAGAAAATGAAATAGTATGAGATTAACTATTTTCTAATTCATATTTTTTTCTTTCTAATTCTTATTATGTGTTTGTAAATAAAAGGGAACTTAAGAATATTAGTAAACGTAAAGGGAAGTCCGAAATGAGAGTAATTTAATCTTGTTCAGGTTTATTGGTTTTGTAATGAAAAGTATAGGGTTTTGTCACCTGTCCAACTATCACCTAATTCAAATACTCATTCTATATAAGTAAACATGCCATAAAGAGTTAATCCAACTCGTATCTCAATTCTTTCACATAATCAGTAATATCACACACATCAAGATTTTTCTCAACTCTTGTGTCAAATTATCTTCCATAGAGTGAACCTTATCTGAATCATACAAAATTTTATAGTATCATGCTCCCTCTATGGGAGAGAATTTGAAGAAGAGTTGGAAAAAATCTTGGTGTGTGATATTACTCTTTTAATTATCACACTTTTATATCTCTCCTAACTATAAAAATATATATTTTCAATATTGTGAACATAGCAAAAGCATCAAAATTCCATGGATATAGTGGTTATGCAAAAATCACATGATCACCTTTCATCAAAATCTTAACATACGTTAAGCTTTCTCTATCAATTAGAATTCAAATAATTGTTCTAGATTAAGATCTAGAGAATTGGGTGACAGAATAAGTAAATCTAAATTTGAAAACTGACCTAATGGTTAGTAGCACTATGAGAATTCTAATTTTGAGTGATTGATTTACTTTTGTGTTTCCGATTGCGTTTGTGTTATTTTGCACTAGTTCTTTCTAAAAGATCAAAGGCCCGATTCCTAACACATCTATCCATCCACCTATTGAATTTGGCATAGTAGAGTTGATTGCAAGCTTAGCCCAATTTTGATTTGGGTCAGAGGTTATTTGACCCAAACCAAACCAACTTGTACACTTCTAACCCGGCCATACAGTTCAAAAATCGGGTTGAACCGTACAAGTTGCACCGCAAACCCCAACAACGACCACGACGAGGCGGCTTAACTGGAATTATTTTGACCGCCGAGGAGGCGCGTGGGTTCAGAGAGATTAAGTTAAACGGAGCCGAGGACGATGCTGTCGTAGATTCAAACTAAAACCCATAATTTGTTTCTTCTATAACCCTGCAGACTGCAAACGACTGTCGTACAACACAGCTAAACATTAGGGACATCAAAGAAGATGCCGGTGATGGCAATGTACTGATAGCGAGGTGAAGCCCATTTGAGATTTCATTGGATTTCGGGAAGAGAAATGTCGAAGCTTTTTCAGAGGGTTGCTGGGTTCTTCACCAACAGGACTATGGTGGGAATGGACAAAGCTGGCAACCGTTACTTCGCCAAAAAAGATGAGGTTGATGGCATCAGTATGTGTCTCTCTTTACTCTCTCTCTCTCTGTTTTTTTATTGGTTGCTATTCTTTTTGCTGCAATTTTGATTCATGGGTCTTGTTCAGATTGTGTTGAATCTTTGTTTTTATCATTATACTCTGTTGTGTTCTATCTGTTGAATTAACCAATTGGGTTGTCATGACTATGCATTGTACTTCAAGTTTTGCTTCATGGGGCTTTAAGGAATTGCATTAATTTTTTGAGGCATGAATGAACACTATTGTGATTTATGATTGCATTAGCTAACTTCGTAATTGCGTTGTTCTTATAATTTTATGTTAGTATTTGGACGAGAAAATGTATGCGAATATAATTAAATGTGTCTTCTCTTATTAATAAGAATTTTTCATACTGATAAACACATTACAAACAGAACTAAAGCTGCACATACTGCATCACAGAAAACAAATCAAAAGAGGAACTAGGCCCTTACAAGTACTGACGGAAAATGTCTGAGGGAACTGCATACTCACACAAAAGTACAGTAGCAGAAGAACCTTTAACATTTCTAAACCCAGCAACTTTAAAACAAAAATCTTCAAAGATCTTTTGCACAATCTGCAGTTCAGTGTGAGTAGGACCCTTACATGGTTGATTGTTTCTTCCAATCCAGAAGTGTTAGATTCCATTCGATGTCAATTTAATAACCAGTAGAAAAACTAGTCACTGGCCTGTTTAGACTACACTCATTCAACAAGTCTATCCCAATCCTTTTGGTGAAGCTGCAAGTGCAAAAGAGGTGGCATTTGCTCTCAAAGAACCGATGACAAAAATATTCACATTTTAAACCACCTGCATTTGCATGAAACTCATTCTCTTTTCAGTAGATAAAATGTCTTGAATTGCTAACCATGTAACAAATGAATGCTTTGGGAAGCAGACACATGGTCTTCAATGGAATGGTTGGGCTGAATTAGAAGATAGCCTCAGGTTGATTGGGCTGAATGATTGGCCGGAGTCGGCCGGACACGAAAAGTCACTGAACTAACTTTAGAATTTATAGAGCTAGCTGCATAATACATAAGTCTTTGTCCTAACAGAATCCAATAAAGGCCTCTTGTGATGCTGGTCAAGCGACAGATGAGTTTTTCTACCTTTTTTTTTTAATTGTACTTACGAAATCTTCTAGGATGAGATCGTTTTGAAAAGAAAAAAAAAAGCTGTAGCAGGAGGTCTTAAATTTAGTATCATCCTCCATCTTGAGGAACATTGACAAGGTTTATTAGAAATCTGGAAATCCTTGCTTTGCCGCACATAACTCCTTACCCAGGCCACCCACAGAGAACCAGCCAGGGCATACATACTCCAACTTCCAAATATGTCTTAAAATTGAGGCCTCTGGTCTTCGAATTTCTAAATCTTCAACCACCTTCTCTTTTGGGGTTTCACACAATTCTCCAGGAAAATTTTTCTCCTTCATATCAGTAGCTTTATCTTCCTGTAGGAAAGCTTCCATTTCTCGCTCAGTTCTTCTCTTTATAAATTCTGGGTACACTTCACTAGTTCGTGAGCAAGAAGTATATTCTCCAAGATTTTCCTCCCTTGAACAAAATCCGCTTGATTCATACTGATAAAATCTGCTAGAAATTTCTTGATTCTGTTGGTCAGCGTCTGAGGGATACTTTTATAAATGAGGTTGCAGCAAGAAATGGGTAGGAATTGACTCATCTGAGAAGGATTCTTCATTTAGGAACTAAGATTATAGAAGTGGCATTCACCTTCCTGGTAACTTGCCTGGATCATAGAATGATTGAAAAGCAGCCACTACCTCTTTCCCACCATGTGCCAAAGTTATCTTGAAGAAAAGAGCAGTGTAACCATTTGGGATTGGAGCTTTGCATTTTTCACTAAAAAAATAGTAATTTTTTCATCTTCAATGACTTTATTGCTGGAAGAGATTTTTTCACCCTGAGATAGATACTGCAACACAATTACAATATTCTGAATTCTGATTAATTCCTTTATATGAAAACCAAAAAAGCCAATATCTCATGTTTACCACTTCTATTTTCATAATACAGGTGCTCTGGTTAGTTGAGCTGAGTATTTCTTCTCTTTGAAAACCAAATACTAAACTTTTGTATTGAGTTGTGGTATGATAGAGTTCATGTGATATAGCTTGAAGAACATGAAGCTGTTATGTAAATTGTGCGGGATTTAATATTATGTTGTCAATTCACTTCAATTAAAGTACAACTAATACTCGTGTTTTGTTATTTTTCCTTTTCTCCCTTCTCTTTGACGCACTAGTGAAAGAGAAAAGATGGGTGGTATTCAAGGGGGAGGAGGACCCAACCTCTATTCCAGGTAATTCTTTTGAGTTAGTACAGTTTTGTTCAGTTTCACCTGCTTCGGAAATATTTTGTTTGTTTTAACTTTTGTCAGATTAGCAAAAACAGTACTCTGTTTTGGGCTGTTGAAATATGCATAGCTTACCTATCTATAAATATTTTTGGTATCTTAGAGATACTATACACTTTGCATTCATTGTTTCTTCTACTCCCTTTATGTTCACCCTTTGATCATATTAGTTGAGTGGATATGTTGGCTCAACGGACAGCGGAAAAGGGCTCCAACACCGGAGGTAATCTAGACATCTGCTTCTCTTTAATTCCTTGGTGTATTAATTTCCCTTCTTCCATTAATTTGAAAAAAGAAGAGAAATTTGTGCAAAATATTTTGGTAAAGAAGGTGGATTATTTGTCTGCCATCGTCTAATATAAAATCACCATTGACTAATCTTCCCAGATGCTCATGCTATCATGGACACTATTTTTTTTTCCTCATAATGATATCTTGCTTAAGATACATTTTGGATTTCCGCTTCATTTCTACTGTCTGACATTTTTGTTCTTCTATGCCTCCAGGAACTGATGGATTTGGAAGCAAGACGTGAACGTGTCCGGCAGAATGTTGCTTGTATGTGTCATTTCTACCATTAGCTAACAATTTTGTCTGGTTTCTTCTGCTACTTTCCGGCTCTTTTTGAACCATTGAGTTGTAGGTTTACTAAAAGAAATCTTTATTACAAAATCAATAGTCAACTTGTGACTTTTATAGGAGCATTGTTTAAAATGTAAGGCAAGTGAATGAAGTCATGCATTAATTGCATATTAAGGTAGTATGCGTGTGTTATAATATCCCAAGATAAGAAAAGAGATATAGAGTATGAGAGAGAGAGAGTCGGAAATCCGAAGATAGTGGCTAGTAGTACAAGATTGCCCCTCATCAGTAGCACATAACTATCCCAACTGCCTTAAAATATGCCTCTTAGTGGTAAATACCTGAATGCTGCCAATAGCGCCAAAAACAGAAGTTATCTTACTTTCATATCTTATGTGTGATAATTGTTTTGTTTTATTCTTAATCAAGATATTACTCTAAATGGACTGTTTTCCATCTTTGGATTGATTGTTATGTTTCAACCTCAATCACCCTGCAAATAACATGGAGACTCACAATGGTATCGGCCATAAATTTTTTTTAAAATTAATTGGATCCAGAATGGGATTTTATTCAAAGACTGAATTCTGTTGTTGATGCATTTTTTCTCTAAGGAATGAAAAAGTGATCCACAAAGTCCCTCCACCTCCTCACCATGTTTATCTCCTTAAAATGGCATGTCTGTTATCTATATAACTTCTTTTTCCCTCTAAAGGCTGGTATCTTTTAAGATTCAGTGGAAACTGGTGTCACTAACTTATAAGTTGGATTGCTCTACCGCACTTTTCAGTTTAATACAGATACTTTAAAAAAACATTTATTTATTTATTTTTATTTTGCAAAGTTCTAAAGAAAGAAGAAGAGGAAAGGAAAGAAAGAGAAGGCAGTACACGTAAAGTCATCAGCACTGGTCAGCTTCTTACTGGAACCTTTGATGGTGGTATCTATACCATTATGCTCATGCAATTATTCATGATTATACTCTGTGTATAGATAAAGTTGGAGGTCCAGATTTGAAAAGTTTCATTCGGCAGTTTGGTGTTCCTTCTGAAGGTAACTTGTCTTTTATCCTCTCCCACCTTCACATACACGTTGCTTAGGTGTTAGGATGAAGATTTTTATTTGAAGTATATCCTTCCGATTGCATAATCATTCAGTATTTATCTTGCATTACTAACTGTTGGGTTAATTACTGTTCTTTCGAGGTAGATTATGCCAGAGTAATGTACTTTTCCACAGAAAGGTTTCTTAGAATGAGGATTTTTATTTTAGGGCCATCTTTCAGATTGCAGAATCTTTATTTGCTATTGATTCTGTGGCGCATTACAATTTTGTCGCATTAATTTGTTGCTTTTTAGCTAGATTATGCTAAGTTAATTTGGTTTTTATGTTTGTCTTCCTTGTTTGTTCACAAAGGTGATGAAAATCAGAAAGAATCTGTTTCGATGGAAGGAGTGAGGTAGGTCTGCTAAGATTTACACACACACACACACACACACACACACACACACTATTCATGTAGTTGCTTTGTATTTACTTTTTAAAAAGAGTACAAGCATTTTATTTTTCTTATATATACTCGCCCAGTTTCTTCTTGACCTGTGATTACCAAAGAAAAATAAAACAGAGGAACAAAACTCCCTGACCTGTAGTCCTGCTCATGTTTGTTTTTTCACCAGTATTTCATGTTTCTTTATGTTGGGTGGGAGTGGGAATGCTCATGTCTTCATGCTTACATTGTTGTGCTTGTTAATATGGCAGGAACTCCAAAGAGAAAGAAGCTAAAAAAGCAAAACAAGATCCTGAGTATGTTCGATATATTCTTCATCTGCGTGATTGTGCAACCATCACTACTTACACCTTGAAATCATAAGCAATATGCTAATGAGGGGAATTGTAGATCTCCTTGCTCTGAAATCTTCAAACAAAGAGACCCAAAACCTATAAGTTTAAAGTGACCTGATACATTACAATGAATTCAGTTTTCCTAGTTCTTCCCTAAAAAATGCAAGCTGTGTTGATTTCTACATTGTTGAACTTTTGTTTTCCAGGTCTACAGAGCCAACAGGATCTGGTCAAACATTCAGGCCAGGAACATGGCAGCCACCAACATGAAGTCACCCCTTGTGTCTAAGCATAAAACATTGATGTGTTCTGCCAATGCCGACGGCCATGGCCCATAGCTGAGTTGTGAGTGAAACTGTAAGGTTTTAGGGAGAGCTTTTTTGGCGGCACCATACAATACATTTATGCTTTGTTTTCCCTTTCGGGCCAGAAAAATGAAAAACCCAGACACAATACATCCTTGACCACGCATTGATTGAGTTTTGTTGCCCCTTTAACTTTCAAAAGTGTATACAAAGTTGTACGCCAAATTTATTATATTGATGTACATGAAGTTCCTTTTCTTTTTCTATCCTCTAGGTGGTGGTGTCTAGGATAATGCCTTTTTCTCCTAATGATCTGGCAAAAGTAATCATTTACTTATTGACAATAAAATCTTTTAGAGGAATTACATGAATTTTAGTTTCTGAGTCAGCTTTTTGTGCGTTGATTGTTATTTTTGATCCGTGTGTTTTAAGCATTATTGTCAACATCATAATTCATATATGTATACTTTCCTCATACCACAATGATAGCACTTCAGAGAGAGACGTGGGAAAGGACTGATACAAAAAAATAAGAGGCCTTTGCCGGAAGTGATTGTCTTGCTTGTATCCGATCACGGCTGCATGTGGTTGGGTGCCCGTAATGTTGAAAGTTATTCTGAATATAGGAGGTGATTATAGATCTAAAACAAAAAACAAAAAGGAATTTTATGGTAGGACTAACTGCTATGGTGAAGGACCATGAAATTCCCTGCATACTGTTGGTTAAGGCTATAGAATTACGTTAGTGAGGCTTTTGCCACCTTATAGGTGGAATGTTTTTGGATAAAAAGCTTGTTCAGTCATATTAGGGTATTACATTAGTCCCCTGGTGGGTTGGCTGAGGAGGAAGCCTTAGTTGTATGTGTTTGTTAGACTGCTACAATCTATGAATTCAGGGTAGCTGCTTGGATTTTCGATCGTTATTTTTGGCGATACAAGGGGTTTTAGGCTCTGATTCTTTAGGGGAATGGTAAAGGAGGAAGAGCAGAAGAAGTTTCGTGCAGAAATCACGGCCAACAATGGCTGTACTGTGAGGATTCGGTGGCTGGAAGTTGTGTGACTGTTCGAGAGAGCACGTGAGAGGGGAGATAGAGGAAAGATAAAGTGGGGAGAATCTGATCTGATTTTTAAGAAATTTGAATTCTCGAAAATTATGGTTATGCCACTACACTTTCTTTGATCATAATTTTCTCGTTAAAATTCCGATTTGAACCTACTACATGTCTACGAACTCGTGAGAGCAAGCTCTACACTATGGAGCGAGATTTTTTTTTTTTTTTTCCAAAACTAGTCCCGAATAAAAAGTTAACCTTAAACCACTGAAAAACCCCAAGGGCAAAATCGTTAATTTTTTTTTCAAAATTCTGAAAATAAAATTAAAATTCGGAACCCGAGAAAATGAAGAGTCCAAGGAAATGATAAAAGAAGGGCTACAAACAAAAGAATTCATTTGAGTCCTTAGAAGTCATTTTATAAAGAGGTAAATTTGTCTTTAAAATTGTGAAGATAAGATGGGTAAGGAAATATAATAGGGGGGGTTTGTAAATAGCAGCACTCTTTATATTTTAGTACGCTATGAGGCTGTTTGTTACATATGCTTGGCTTGGACTGGTGTAGACTAAATTTAGTCCCATGTTTGTTTCATATAATCCTAGTATTAAATGAGATTGCTAATACCGGGCCCACCAAGAACACCTCCTTAGGAGGGAACAAATAAACCTATGTGGAAGGGGAGGATTACTAGTTTCATGCTCACCAATGTATAAGATGCATATATTATATTGTAATAATAATACCATATATTATTATTATAATATACCTATATATATTATTATTAATATATTATATTATAATATACATATACGTATATACTATAATACACATATATACATGTATAAACTTATATACATATATATTATAAACACGTATATTATTATTATAATACACCCATATATATATATATATATATAGAGGACGGATCCGTGACACTATATTTTTTACACAAATTTTGACACAAATTTTCAACCATTAGATTGAAATGGATTGAATGACTACGATTAACTGAACTAATATTTTTTAAGAAAAATATATATTAAAAATAATTATTAATTAACTTTCTCTTTCTTATTTCTCTATCCTCAATCAATGTTTGATCAAATCTTCCTATTTCGTCGTTCTCTATCCTCTAGAATTCTTCAATTAATGACTTTCCCATCCTCCTCCTCTTTCTTCTAAAGTTTTACAGGTTTCTCATTCTTTTTCTTCTCCATCCCTAACTTTGTTTTTTGCTATTTTTCACTGCTTATTTTTTGGGTTGTTATAGTTATACATGGATTTATGACTCTCGAAGAAAAGTCTTGGGGATAACACCCCACCCACACACACACAATGAACTGCAAGCAAACTGTCTTTTGTCGTATATTTTTTAATGTTATTATTAATCATAATGAATAAAAGGCTAAATCTTGTAAACCATTAAGATGTGTGTGTGTGTGAGAGAGAGAGAGAGAGAGAGAGAGAGAGAGAGCAACACAGAGTTACACCAACCAAACCGTAGAGAAGAAATATTGCAACAAATTTGGCCTTTTTCTTTTTTGGTTAAATATTGGTGTAGATGACAATGGAAATGGGAAGGAAATGGTGAGGTTTCGCAGGATATTAATTGAGAAGAGAGAAAATGATAAGAAAGAAAAGGGGGAAAGATAATTGAGTGATTTTCGGGATTATCATAACGAATAAATAAAAAAGAATTTACTTGGCATTAAAGATTTAATTTAATTTAAGTAATTAATGAAACATAATCTCAACAATTCAATCCATTTCAATTTAATGGTTGAAAATTTGTGTCAAAACTTATGTCAAAAATATGGTGCCACGGATCTGCCCCTATATATTATAATATATATGTATATGTATTAATTATACCAATTTATATTATATAATATATGTATATACAGTTCCGATCTCTGGGACCACAGAAGTCCAAGATATTGTGGTCACCCACCGTTGGATATTAATCCAATGGTTCAAAAAAGTTTCTTAAAAGGAGTGCAAGAGTGGGTGAACCGTTAAATTTACATCCAACGGTGAGTGACCACAAATCTCTTGGACCCCTGTAGTAGGGGTGGGCACGGTTCGGTTTGGACCGGTTTTTGTCTCAAATTAGAACCGATCCGATACTATTCATCCGGTTTGGTTCGGTTCGGTTTTAATAAAAAAAATTTCAAAAACTGTCCGGTTCGGTTTGAACCGGTTTCGGTTCGGTTTCGGTTCCGGTTCGGTTTTGAACCGGATTATAAAAATTATTTTTTTAAATTATTTTTTAATACAATTCTCAACTAAAATATTATTTTTTTACTTGAAAATTAACAAATTATTCAATTTCATATAAAAAATAAATATTATTGAGAAAAGAGAGATATTTTGACATTGAACTTGGATAAATATTAAGTTTTTTTTTTAGTGAAATTAAAAATATAGCATTCAATATAAATATATATTGAAATTATATATTTTTTTAGTTTCACCGGTTCGGTTCGGCCCGGTTCGGTTTTTGAAGACATGGAACCGGATCCAGAACCGTTCCAAACCGGTCCGGTTCGGTTTTTGACTTTTTGGTCAACTCGGTTTTTTTCCGGTTTGGTTCGGTGCGGTTCGGCTCGGATTTTCGGTTCGCCGGTTTGAGTGCCCACCCCTACCCTGTAGTTCAAGAGATCGGGACTGTATGTATATATGTATATATGTTATATACATATACGTGTGTGTATATATATATACAGTCCCCTTCTATTGAGGGATCCCTCAAATAATTTTATTTGAGGGACGCCCTTTATGGTACCCTACAATTTTTTTTTTTCCAATGATCCAAACCATCTATTTTTTAGGTCTTCATTCATAAATCATCCTTACAAAAAATTAGACAAATCGGAAACCGTTTCGACATCCAATTGTGTCCTACAAAATCAATGAACACGATGCTTCAAGAAAGTACTAAAATTTCAATAACTCAATTGAATGGTCAAATGATATCGAATTCAAGTGATTTTTTGTAGAGATGATCTTTGAATGCGTATCTACAAAGTAGACGGTTTGGATTAGTGGAATACAATCCAGAGTGGGCCCTATCAAAGATCATCTCTACA
>NC_034012.1:13414840-13417004 GCF_000346465.2 Prunus persica | reverse complement strand
AAACTTATCGTTACACCAACTCTATTGGGAAATACCTTAGGTCATCTATCTCTAAACTCCCGAGTAGGCACCTATTTGGATTGTATTTCAATCATAAAATCCATTTACGATGTAGACAGCAATTCTAACACCACATCTACCAACCATACATTGAATCCGAAATCAATGGTTTGATGGTTCACATCGTGTCTGATTCGGGCCCACTCTGCCTTGCATCCGCTCATCCTCACCGTAATCCAGAGTGGGCCCTATTCAAAGATCATCTCTACAAAAAATCACTTGTAGGGCCCACTTCGGATTGTATTCCACTAATCCAAACCGTTTATTTTGTAGATACTCATTCAAAGATCATCTCTACAAAAAATCAATTGAATCCGATATCAATGTCCGGATGGTTCATGTCGTGTGAGATTTGCTGTAATGTTCGAAACCCCACATTGCGATGAATCACCTTCATAAATAGATGGATCATCGGGAGTTTAGAGTTGGTTGTCCGAAGGTCTTTTTCCAATAGAGTTGTTGTAAGATAAGTTTAAGTTATATATGAAAGTTGAAGAATAAAATCTTTGAGGGATATGTCCTAAAAACTAGTTATGTGATATATATTATATGCATTTCTAAAGAAGAGTTGAGAGGCTTGAGACAATGATGCACAATGTTAGGCTTATGGAAGAAGATCTAAAGCACTTGAGTAGATTTATGAAAGGTTCTTCCACCACTGACCAAGTGGGATTACATGGAGCATATAGTTATGGGAAGTTGGGTTATGTAATTGATGAGTACAAATTTGAAAAGGAAAGAGATAGGTAAGTTGGAAATGAATTATTATTTTATTGAACTTATTTAGGTTTTTTTTTCCTCATACATTAATCATGATTGTTTATCTATACCAATTAAATGTTTTATTTTTGTTCTGATAAATGTTTTTGCATATCTACTTTTGAAGTAGTCAAAGGAGTTTGAATCCTACTTGGATGATAAAAGTCAAGATTGCTATGCGATTTTTCAGTATTTCTGGACAAATCAAAGCCTCTTTGAGAATGAGTTGAAAGGTATGTCAATATCATGATATTTATTTACTATTAATTTGTAATGTTGTTTGATAAGTATTTGTACTTCATGAATTTGATTTTAATTCAACGCTTCATAACCTATCCTAAACATTTTCTTTCTTTCCACAGAATTTAGTAAAACCAATAATTAAGATCAACAATGTACATGCTTTGAAGAGTGCATTGGGTCAACTTAATAACCCTCGTGAGAGACTTATAAAGGAATTGGGTGTGTTGGCGGAATGCTATTTGGTTAATGTCTAGATGGTTCATATGATATTTGATGTGATATTCGGAACCCTACAAAGCGAGGAATGACTATAAGTAAATGGATAATATATCTCTAGGATGAGAGTTGGTTGAATGCTGACATTAAGATCTAGCTAGAATTTTACGACTACTTTTTGGTTGTTTAGGGTAGACATGATAGAAAGTATCAAACAAATCATTTCCTTTTATTGAGCTAACACTCTAATATCAATATTGGAAGTTAGACAAATGACCTTATAATAAAATTTTACAACGGACAATTAGAACAAGTTCTCAACATACCAAGCGATGAGAACTTGTTCTAATTGTAAGTTCTAACTAGAAAAAACATACCAATAAATGTGGAGAACTCACAATCAGTATCAACCCACACAACTGTCAAAGGATAACTCATGTATTGTTAGAATAGGATAAGGATGAGCAAACGACTCCAAACCTAAATGCTAAGGTTTTTTTGACTTGTTGATAAATACCTCCACTTTTCTTTGTATAGGATAAGGAGGTTTTTCAACTGCATTCATTTTATACCTTTTATAAATAAATATTAATATTAAATCTTGAAATTGGTACTTAGGTGACGAGGGGTAAATTTAAAAGATATTCAATCAAGAACACAGCATAATCAAGCAAACACAAAACAGCATAAAAAGATGACTAGTCAACCGCACAAATTCAGATGACTAGTCAACCATCAAGAACACAAACCCAGAAAATTTACAGAGATGGAAACCAGAAACTGTTCACCCAGAAACCCACCATTGGGAAAAACTGGGGGTCATCAACCGACCAGGCAATCCACTAAGTAGAAAAAGATTCTTACAAAGGAAACACAATCAAGCTCA
>NC_034012.1:13303092-13414740 GCF_000346465.2 Prunus persica | reverse complement strand
AGCTGAGTTCATCATGGTAATGGCAGCTCCTTCTCAGCTCGTTCATCCCATGGCATTAGCTTTCAAGCTCCAACTCAAAAACGAAACCAGAATTTGGATTCAAAAGAGAATGACCAATTTCCTCAAGAAACCATTCTCTTGAAGAAATTAGTCTTGAATCAAACCTAGATATAAATGAGAGTGATTTATGCAGCTAGAGGAGATTCAAAGACAAATGCAGTTTTTCAAAAGGAAGAAATCATTTCGGAAAAACTCATAGATGTCATAAAAACGTGGTTCTCTTTTGAGCAAGAAGAAGAGAAAGCTTGCAAGCTCTCTGTACAAAACTTCCACCCCAAAAGAGACGGCGGCCAAAATAGGAAACAACTAGCCTATATAGGCAGAAATTCCCTTAGGTCATAATGCCTACATGGCAGCTGAGAGAGAAAGGAGAATAGGACAAAAAGGTTTGTTATCCAGCTGGAATTCCTACAGAGCAAGGATGACTAGTCATACGAGAAACAGATGACTAGTCATCATTTTATGAAAACAGTTTTAATGCCATGATATGTAATGCATACTTACCTTTGTCAAATTGCTTGAACCTCCATAGGATAGATGTTAGTTTAAGAACACCTAGAGAAGCTATTCTTAAACTAAGCTTGAGCTTGATAAAAACAATAAAAATCCTATTACAAAATTGTCAAGGGAAGCCAAAAGAAATAACTCAAAATGCATACATTAACAAATCTCTTCCTTCAAGTATGGATCTTTCTCTTTTACAATTTCATATGCATACACTCACTTCCTCCACTGAGAATGCAACGATAGATACGAAGAATATGGAAGGTTCGAACTTTATAAGCGTATCGTGGCTTGTCCTCTTTGTCGCCGTGAATACAATTTTGACTCGACAATAGATTTCGTATTTTCAACCTACCTACTCAACTAAGAAGGTTGTACAGTCTTGCGACCAAGACTCCAGAGGAGGTGGGGAGAATGTGTGTTAGAGTTTTTTAAGAACCATAGTATTTCCTCTAGTTTTTGCTTTTGATTTGTTTTTCCTCTTTCATAATTTAAATTTATTTAAGTATCTCCCATTAGAAACTAGCCACCATTTGTTGCTTTTCCTTTTTCCTCTAAATCCATTTATGTGATCTCCCATTAATTTTTTTCCCTTTCCTTTGATCTCTAAATCTAGTTCTTCATTTCATATCCAATGCATATATTTTCTTTCATCAAGACTCTCTTTTCTGGATAATTCTTTCATACCCAATTATTACTTCCTCCACCGAGAATGCAACGATGGATACGAAGAATATGGAATGTTCGAACTTTATAAGCGTATTGTGGCTTGTCCTCTTTGTCGTCGTGAATACAATTTCGACTCGATAATGGATTTCGTATTTCCACCCCACCTGCTCAACCAAGAAGGTTGTACAGTCCTGCGACCATGACTCTAGAAGAGGTGGGGAGAATGTGTGTTATAGTTTTTCAAGAACTATGGTATTTCCTCCAGTTTTTTCTTTAGATTTGTTTTTCCTCTTTAATAATCTAAATCCATTTAAGTATCTCCCATTAGAAACTAGCCATCATTTGTTGCTTTTCCTCTTTCCTCTAAATCCATTTATGTGATCTCCCATTAATTTTTTTTTCCTTTCCCATGATCTCTAAATCCAGTTCTTCTTTTCATATCCAACGCATACATTTTCTTTCATCAAGATTCTGTTTTCTGGATAATTCTTTCATATCCAATGATTACTTCCTCCACTGAGAATGCAACGATAGATACAAAGAATATGGAAGGTTCGAACTTTATAAGCGTATTGTGGCTTGCCCTCTTTGTCACCGTGAGTACAATTTGGACTCAACATTGATTTCTTATTTCCATCCATCTGCTAACTGAATAATGTTGTACAGTCTTGCGAGCATGACTCCAGAGGAGGTGAGGCTAAAGCTCCGGATAAGGTGTGTTAAAGTTTTTCAAGAACCATGGTATTTCCTCTAGCTTTTGCTTTTGATTTTGATTTTTTTTTCCCTCTTTAAAGATCTAAATCTATTTAAGTATTTCCCATTAGAAACTAACCATCATTTTATGCTTTTCCTCTTTCCTCTAAATCCATTTATGTGATCTCCCATTAATTTTTTTCCTTTCCTCTGACCTCTAAATCCAGTTCTTCATTTCATATATAATGCATACATTTTCTTTCATCAAGATTCTCTTCTCTTAAAAATTCCTTCATATCCAATGATTACTTTCTCCACCGAGAATGCAACGATGGATACGAAGAATATGGAATGTTCGAAATTTATAAGCGTATTGTTGCTTATCCTTTTTGTCGCTGTGAATTCAATTTCGACTTGACAATGATTTTCATACTTCCACACTAGCTGCTAAACCAACAAGGTTGTACAGTCATGTTAGCATGATTCCAGAGGAGGTGAGGCTAAGGTTTCGAAAAAGGTGTGTTAGAGTTTTTCAATAATCATGGTATTTCCTCTAGTTTTTGCTTTTGGTTTGTTTTTCCTCTTTAATGATCTAAATCTATTTAGGTATCTCTCATTAGAAACCAGTCATCATTTATTGCTTTTCCTATTTTCTCTAAATTCATTTATGTGATCTCCCATTACTTTTTTTTTTTCCCTTTCCTCTGACCTCCAAATCAAGTTTTTCCATTCATATCTAATGCATACATTTTCTTTCATTAAGATTCTCTTTTCTGGATAATTCTTTCATATCCAATGATTACTTCCTCCACTGAGAATGCAATGATGTATACGAAGAATATGGAAGGTTCGAACTTTATAAGCGTATCGTGGCTTGTCCTCTTTGTCGCCTTGAGTACAATTTCGACTCGACTATAGATTTCGTATTTCCACCCCTCCTACTCAACCAAGAAGGTTGTACAGTCTTGCGACCCTGACTCCAGTTGAGGTGGGGTTAAGGCTCCAGAGAAGGTGTTATAGTTTTTCAAGAACCATGATATTTCCTCCAGTTTTTTCTTTAGATTTGTTTTTCCTCTTTAATATTCTAAATCCATTTAAGTATCTCCTATTAGAAACTAGCCATCATTTGTTGCTTTTCCTCTTTCCTCTAAATCCATTTATGTGATCTCCCATTAATTTATTTCCCTTTCCTCTGACCTCCAAATCAAGTTTTTCCATTCATATCTAATGCATACATTTTCTTTCATTAAGATTCTCTTTTCTGGATAATTCTTTCATATCCAATGATTACTTCCTCCACTGAGAATGCAATGATGTATACGAAGAATATGGAAGGTTTGAACTTTATAAGCGTATCGTGGCTTGTCCTCTTTGTCGCCTTGAGTACAATTTCGACTCGACTATAGATTTCGTATTTCCACCCCTCCTACTCAACCAAGAAGGTTGTACAGTCTTGCGACCCTGACTCCAGTTGAGGTGGGGTTAAGGCTCCAGAGAAGGTGTGTTATGGTTTTTCAAGAACCATGGTATTTTCTCCAGTTTTTTCTTTAGATTTGTTTTTCCTCTTTAATATTCTAAATCCATTTAAGTATCTCCCATTAGAAACTAGCCATCATTTGTTGCTTTTCCTCTTTCCTCTAAATCCATTTGTGATCTCCCATTAATTTTTTTTTCCTTTCCTCTGATCTCTAAATCCAGTTCTTCTTTTCATATCCAATGCATACATTTTCTTTCATCAAGATTCTATTTTCTGGATAATTCTTTCATATCCAATGATTACTTCATCCACCGAGAATGCAACGATGAGTACGAAGAATATGGAAGGTTCGAACTTTTTAAGCATATTGTGGCTTGTCCTCTTTCTCGCCGTGAATACAATTTGAATTGGACAATTGATTTTGTATTTCCACCTTACCTACTCAACCAAGAATGTTGTACAGTCCTGCGACCATGACTCTAGATGAGGTGGGGCTAAGGCTCCGGAGAATGTGTGTTAGAGTTTTTCAAGAATCATGGTATTTCCTCTAGTTTTTGCTTTCGATTTGTTTTTCCTCTTTAATGATCTAAATCTATTTAAGCATCTCCCATTAGAAACTAGTCATCATTTGTTTTTTCTTCCTTGTTCCTCTAAATCCATTTATGTGATATCCCATTAATTTTTTTTCTTTCTTCTGACCTCTAAATCCAGTTCTTCCTTTCATATCCAATGCATATATATTCTTTCATCAAGATGCACTTTTCTAGATAATTCTTTCATATCCATGATTATTTTCTCCACCGAGAATGCAATGATGGATACGAAGAATATGGAAGGTTCGAACTTTATAAGTGTATTGTGACTTGTCCTTTTTGTCGCTATGAATGTAATTTCGACTCGACAATGATTTTCGTATTTCCACACTACCTGCTCAACCAAGAAGGTTGTATGGTCCTGCGAGCATGACTCCAGAGGAGGTGGGGCTAAGGTTCTGAAAAAGATGTGTTAGAGTTTTTCAAGAACCATGGTGTTTCTTCTAGTTTTTGCTTTCGGTTTGTTTTTCCTCTTTAATGATCTAAATCTATTTAAGTATCTCTCATTAGAAACTAGCTATCATTTGTTGCTTTTCCTCTTTCCTCTAAATCCATTTATGTGATCTCCCATTAATTTGTTTTTTCCTTTCCTCTAACCTCTAAATCAAGTTCTTCCTTTCATATCTAATGCATAAATTTTCTTTCATAAAGGATTTCTTTTCTGGATAATTATTTCTTATCCAATGATTACTACCTCCATTGAGAATGCAACGATGGATACAAAGAATATGGAAGGTCCGAACTTTATAAGCGTATCATAGCTTGTTCTCTTTATTGCCTTGAGTAAAATTTTGACTCGATTATGAATTTCGTATTTCCACCCCACTTGCTCAACTAAGAAGGTTGTACAATTATGCGATCATGACTCCAGATAAGGTGGGGCTAAGGTTCCGGAGAAGGTGTGCAAGAGTTTTTCAAGAACCATAGTATATCCTCTAGTTTTTGCTTTTGATTTGTTTTTCCTCTTTAATGATGTAAATCTATTTAAGTATCTTCCATTAGAAACTAGCCATCATTTGTTGCTTTTTCTCTTTCCTCTAAATTCATTTATGTGATGTCCCATTAATTTTTTTCTTTCCTCTGACCTCTAAATCCAGTTTTTCCTTTCATATCTAATGCAAACATTTTCTTTCACCAAGATTCTCTTTTCTGGACAATTCTTTCATAAACAATGATTATTTCTTCCATTGAGAATGCAACAATGGATAAAAAAAAATATGTAAGGTTCGAACTTTATAAGCGTATTGTGGCTTGTCTTGTGGCCGTGAATACAATTTTGACTCGACAATAGTTTTCGTATTTCCATCCCACCTGCTCAACCAAGAAGGTTGTACAGTCCTACAACCATGACTCCAGAGGAGTTGGGCTAAGGCTCCGAAGAAGATGTGTTATAATGTTTCAAGAACCATGATATTTCCTCTAGTTTTTGCTTTCGATTTGTTTTTCCTTTTTAATGATCTAAATCTATTTAAGTATTTCCCATTAGAAACTAGCCATCATTTGTTGATTTTCCTTTTTCCTCTAAATCCATTTATTTGATCTCCCTTTTATTTTTTTTTCTTTTCTTCTGACCTCTAAATCCAGTTCTTCCTTTCATATCCAATGCATACATTTTCTTTAATGAAGATTATCTTTTCTGGTTAATTCTTTCATATCCAATGATTACTTCATCCACCGAGAATGCAATGATGGATACGAAGAATATGAAAGGTTCGAACTTTATAAGTGTATCGTGGCTTGTCCTAAACTAGATCAAAGCTACAACATCATCTCGTACTCAAATTCTTATCATCTCGTGCACAATAGCTCATGTGTTAGATATAGTTTGTTTGTTTTTACATTACAAAGTAGATCCATATTGGATCTTAAAATCATACAAATCAATAACCTTAAACTTGAAGCTAACATCAGTTAGTAAAGTATATATGAAACCAAATACAAGTATTATCACTAGCATGTCCTTTTTTTGGCTAACATATCTACAACCATATTAGCTTATGTGTAAATGTGGGCAATGGAGAAGTAACTAAACTTCTAGAGCATATTCCAAAGATCTTTTATAATGATTTGAAGAGGCCATTGGGTGGTATTTTCCTTGTAAGAATTTGTACGAAAACCTTCAAGTCACTTTCAATCTCTAAGCACGTTGTAGTCATAGCTTAATGTGGTCAAATGCATAACAAATGCAAGCAACTCACATAGACTTTATACTATCGCACTATAGAGTCTAGGCTTATACTAGCGAAGGGATTAATAGAAGAATCATTCAAATTAATGGATAGGGATATGATTTATATATGAAGGTCCTTTGAGGATTGTGTGCTAATGGAATTCCATTTAGTGTTTTGAGAAATCTTCAATTTCATAAAACTGTGACAACCATAAATAATTGACCTAAGGGTTTCACCATTTGAGAAGGCTATAAGTTCCCTATTTGACCCGTGCAAGAAAAATGTTAAATAAGATTAGATTCTAATTAAAGATGCAGGGTACTTTTATGGTGTATCTATTGTATCAGATTAGTAGAGTAATATGAAGCATCAACCTTTAATTAATATCATTGCTGCAAACAATCGAGGAGCTATGTTCAAATTGCTCCACCCATCTGATACAATAGATACAACATGAGAGTACCACGTCTCTTTAATTGGAATAAAATCTTTACATTTCTCTTGCACGGATCAAATAAGGAAATTTTGGCCTTCACAAACAATAGAGCCTATTCAGGTCCATTATTATGGTAGTCACATACTCATATCAACCATATCCCCATCCATTAATTTGAATGTGTCTTCGATTGATCCTTTCATTGATGATGGTTATCGCCGCATCATTATTGAAGGTTCTAGGAATCGAGAAACACCTTTGCTTTCTGCGTCTTGTACTGTTTTACGTATTCTTTCCAACAATCTCGTTCTCTTAGATCCCATGGTCCAAGAGTGTCACATTTCGGGATCGGCTTTGCCGTAGCACAATATTGTCTGCTTTGGGTCCCCCTCTCTGCCCTCACAGTTTTGTTTCTGGGAACTCACGAGCAACTTCCCAGTAGGTCACCCATTCTAGGATTGCTCTAGCCAGTGAGCTCCCAAAAGGCCGCGTGCTAGATGGAGGTGGGCGTAAATATACGGCACATCACCCCCTCTCCGTTAGTCGATGTGAGATGTTACAGTATCTTTGGCAGAAGTCAAACTTAAGGAAAATTGGTTTCTACTTAGAAGGGTATTTCGGTCATTTATGCTCGGCACCAGCTAGATGTCAAACACTCACAGGGTTCGGCTCAAATTCCAAAGCGGAATTTGGGTCGGGTCCTGTTAAAGAGAGTTGTGATCACCCACCTCTACCTTTATATTAGATATAAAGGTTGATCTTAGTTGGTGTCAAAAATTCAGAAAAAAAAAATTCAATTTGAACTTAAAAAAACCATAACTAATCTAAAAACTGAATAAAATAAGGAGCCACCCATCCCCTCAAAACTTACATCATATACTAAAATTTACTCAATCTTCAGTGTGATGGTCGCAATTATGATATTGTTTGGGTTCTGCGGGTAGGGGATGGGTTGCGAGTTAGGTTGCATTATGTGGGTGGGAGAAGGGGGGGAGGGGTCTATGGGTAAACTTGTAAATGATTCGGATTCAAATCAGATATACCTCTATCCAACTCCAAATCCATTTGTAATTGGATTATTGGATTCGGATTGTATTGAGAATTAAGTATAAATGCAGGGGCAATTCACTAGTTTACCTAAAAAAATGGTGATTGTGAGATATAACGAATAGGCTTATTATCACAAAACGTCCCTAAGGTTTACGAAACTATCAGATTGCATCCTTAAAGTTTTTTTGTGTCACTCATGGTCCTCAAGGCTAGTATGTGCAATCACAAATGGTACATGCCGTTAAGTTCCGTCAAAAACTCCGTTAGTTTGCTGACATGACACACATATATATCACAAAACATCCATGAGGTTCACACACCTATCATAAATGGTCCCTACAATTTTTTTTTTATTTTTTAATTTAAAATTCATAAAATTTTGGTTTTCTTTTTAAAATTATTTTTAAATGAAAAAACCATTTATAGAAGGATTTTAATCTTGAGGACTATTTATGAACCCTAAACCCTTAGTTTTTTCATTTTTAAATTTTATAAATCTTAAATTATTTTTTAAAAACTCCATTAGTTTGTTGATGTGGCATATATATGGAGCCCGCATCTATAATAATATAGTGTCACATGTATTTAAAATATAATATATATTTAAAAATAATCTAAATTCATAAAATTTTAAAAAGAAAACAAAAATGTTATGAATTTTAAATTTAAAAAATTAAAAAATTTCGTAAGAACCATTTGTAATAGGTATATGAACCTCAGGGATGTTTTGGATATATATATATACATATATGTCACGTTAGCAAACTAACTGAGTTTTTGACGGGACCTAACGGTAGGGACCATTTGTGATCATGCATACTAACCTTGAGGACTATGAATGATACAAAAAAATATTAAAGATGCAATCTGATAGTTTCGTAAACCTTAAGAACGTTTTGTGATAATAAGCCTAACGAATATTGACAAGACGCAAATAAATTGGACTGCACTTGAATGTTCGGCCATTAAAATGGGCTTGATTGTTTCTTCGGCCTGGGCAAGCGGGTGTATGGGTCCAAACTTCAAAATTAAAATATAGCCATGCCCCATAACTGAAGCCCACACGATTCTCTCTGACTTCGTCTTCGCAAAGCTTCATCGTCTGCTTCCGGACATTAAGTCCAGACGAGGATCTCACAGATCAGGTCTCTCGGTTCAGTCCGTACAGGTATAGCCCTTATCTCACCTTTCTCAATTCATCTTTCTTTTTTTTTTCTTTTTTTTTTTCGTACCTATTACATAAATTCATGTATTGTTTTCAAATCTGAATTTCGGTGTATTTAGATTTGAATAACGTGGTGGTTATGGTATTGATGAGTCTGGTTATTAACTAATTTGGTGATACAAATTGGAATTTTGGTCCGTTTCGTTAATGATTCAAATTGGTGATTTGAATTCGGTGATTTAATCAGTTCTCAAATCATATCAAGCTGGCAATTGCATGGTATAATATGTTGAATAGGAATCACAGATTTGGGTATTTGGAAATCATATTCCATTTCACTCTAATCAAATGGAGTGGAGCTAAGGCCCGCAAACCCTTTTTGTGAAATGTTTGTTTCAGTTGTTTTTCTTAGTGAATATTCCAATGGGATTGAATTTCTTGTATATATATATATATATATATTATATATGCGTGTGTGTCTATATAAGTTATATGGTTTTTCTAATGGAAGTTTTTCCCCTTTCTTTTTCTTTTTCTTTTGGATGCTGATAGGATAGATTAGTTTCGTGAGGTTCACAATGCCCTCAGCTCAAGATCCATTCTATGTTGTCAAAGAGGAGATTCAAGAATCTGTAAGTTGTCAAATTACTTAGTCACTTTGAAGCTTTCGGAATGAGACATGGTTTATATATTTTATTGAATACATATTATCAGTTCAATGCGATTCCTTTAGTAGACTTTCATACTTTGTTTGGAGTTGTTACCATCATTTTTGGGCTTTTGAATCTTGTCACATCCCCTCTCTCTCTCTCTCTCTCTCTCTCTCTCTACACACACACACACACACACAAAAACAAACCCGTTTGCCTCAACACACTACCATCCTCATCCTTCACTTTTTCGTTGACAGTTGAATTTGGTATGCAATTATTTGTGCGGAATTTGTCTTGATGGCATTATATTTAGGAGTAGCAGAAATGAATTCTGACCATTATATTTCCTTCTTGATTAGATTGATAAGTTGCAATCTTCTTTTCATCAATGGGAACGCATTTCATCTGATACTGGAGAGCAATTACACCTCACAAAAGAACTGATTGCTACTTGTGGAAGCATTGACTGGCAGGTGCGCCAATATTACGACATTTGATTTGATTTTATCCGCCTATCTTTTTTATTTGATTTTGTTTGATAAAGAATAGATTGTAGGTATCTGTCATGGTAATATAGTCAGAGATTAATGATGCAAAACTGGGTATATTGGCGAAAATCACTATTTTTGGTGTCCAGAAATGAAAATTTTGGGGAGGGTTAGTTAATTTCCACTGAAGGTGTTGCAGAAGTATGGGACTTTTGCTGACCAGATTAATGTCTGCATGAAACAATAGAAAAGGCCGGAAGAAATTGAAAATTGAGTGATAATTGTCGAATTTCCGTAACATATCCATATAACAAATTGAAAATTGAGGGATATTTGTCGAATTTCCAAAAACATATCAATAACAATGGGTTTTTGTGCGGTAAAAAAAGATCTTGACACTAGGTGGTGCCTCGTCGATTGGTGATCAGAAAATCAAGTTTTCTAATGCGCATGGTTCATGGTTTGATTCTCTTTCTCAGTTAAAAAAACTGGTTATTTTGACCTGTGGAGGGTTGGAAGTTGATGTGGATGTCGAGTGTAATTCTAGGACTAGTTTCAAGCCAAAAAGTGGGCGAATTCCGGTCAAGGTGGTCATAAGTTGTGGTTGACCTTAGTGTGCTGATACCAAAGTACTGAATTTTTTGACCACTTTTTAAAATTCTTTTTTATGTAGCTGGTTAAGGAGCATGGGTTGATGGGTCTGGTCTTGGTTTGGGTTAAAAAATTTGTGCTTTTTAATGGGCTGGTGCTCTAGCAGCAACTAAGATCAGTTTAAAAAGAAAAAAGTGGGTTTATTTCTTGAAAAGAGGATAGCTTAAGACCATTTAAACTAGGTTCGTTAGCAAGGTAATTCCTCAAGACAATTAAAGAAATAGATTGAGCCAAAGAATGATCATGTTACATCATCTACAGGACAGCACAAATACTCATTTAAACAGAATTTCCATAAGAAAAAAGAGAAGAAAAGAAAAAGTCAATAGAAAGAAGAGGAGGCTGTATGACCAACCAATTGTTATTTTACTCTATCCATCGATCCACCAATTGTTATTTTACCTTATCCATCCATCCTAAAATTTGTATCTGTGTGAGAGAGAAGCTGTGAATTTAACTAGTTCTCTTGTTTTACTATGTGCAATCTTTTCTCTTATCATCTAACCCGAAGCTTCAACTTCTGCTTGCAACTAATGAAAGCATGCTTTCTTGATAGGAAGGTGGATGAGTTGGACAAAGCAATTTCCGTAGCAGCTAGAGATCCTACTTGGTATGGCATTGATGAAGTGGAACTTGAAAAAAGAAGGAGATGGACGAGCACTGCTCGTGCTCAGGTATGATGTATCGTCTGTTAAGCTGTCTTCTTTTAAGATGTTTTAGTGCCACTGAAGATCTTATATCTGGTAATCCTGTAAAGTTGTCATAACAGACCTTGCCTTGATGATTTACGATGATTACCTACATCTTTTACATTGTGACAGTCGAGTGTGGTTTTGTAACCTGCAATAGTTTTCATTTTGTTGTGATTTTTGGATATTCAATTACATAATGAGCCTTTGTGTGGTTTCCATTCTGTTATGTATTTGTACAGCATATTACATGGTTATCTTTTGTGTGCATTCCCTAAATTAGTAAGATAGTTTATCAGGTGGGTGCTGTAAAAAAAGCAGTGGAAGCTGGAAAGGATTCTACTGGCACTAGTGTGAATGGGATGCGCCGAGAACTAATGAGGCTGGCTAATTCTCAGGAGACAGATAGATCTAACCAGTATGCTGCACAACATAACGATGATTTCATAACATCTGAATCAGATAGACAGTTGCTTCTCATAAAGTAAGATTATTTTACACATCCACATCCAATTGATACATATTTGAGTGACAAACATATACATGAGTAACAAGTTATTATTCTACTCGCTGGGAATTATTTGCTAAGATTCATTGCCATAGCTGTGTTTGTTCATATTTTATATAGGCTGCAAAAGATAGTCTGCGTTGTTAAATCTTTTAAATTTCATAGTCGAACTTATGGAAGCACTTTTTAATTCTAAAAAGAAAACTCTGTTTGGGTCAAACCATCTGAGCTTGTAGTTTGATAACAGACCTTTCATTGTCAATAAATGTGTAGTTATATGCGCGCCATTTATTCTCGCCCTTTGGCTGGTTGGAGAAAAATGTTTGCTCTACTTACATAGTTTTCTTCTTCCCAAATCCTCTGGCCACTTCCACTTGTCTGTATAACTTTGTTTCTTTTGATTTTATGTGTCTGTCAATTTGTGCTTGTAGGCAACAGGATGAGGAGTTGGATGAACTTAGTGCAAGTGTGGAGAGAATTGGGGGTGTTGGGCTTACCATTCATGAAGAGCTCCTTGCACAGGTAAGAATTTTGTAAGTTACTGTACAATGATGGGAAAACAAATAGTTCAGGTGTTTTCTCCAAGTTCTTTTTTTTTGGGTGGTGGGGTGGGGCCAAAAAAAGTTTATATTAACCAAGGAAAGGGAGCAAGAGCAAAACCCAAACAAATTAGCATTTTGATGCATTAGTCTTTAACTCGTATATATTACTTGCAAATTAGCTTTTTCTGCCCTGCAGTTCTGGGTCACTCACTCTTGCTACTTTGTTGTACTAAATTGTAAATCTTTTGGTATTACAGGAGAAGATTGTAGATGAATTGGGTATGGAAATGGACAGTACATCAAATCGTCTTGATTTTGTTCAGGTCAGTCTCTGCTTACTTGATAGATTGTCCTACCAAGAAATTCTGTCCACTGGAAACGAGTTTATCTTTTATTTTCTTCAGCTTGCTAATTGACTGAAATATATAGATTAGTGATCCCAGAAGAGATGAAAAGTTCCTTTATAATTCTTGCAGAAAAAAGTGGCTACAGTTATGAAGAAGGCTGGTGTAAAAGGCCAGTGTATGATGATTGTATTTTTGCTGGTCCTGTTCATCATCCTTTTTGTTTTGGTCTTCCTCACCTAGTCTGAAGAATGCAACAGGTCTTCCGCTATACACGGGAGGGATCTGCTTTTCGAAAGAACTATGGAACACTTGAGTACAGATATATTTACTGGTTTATCTAGGGTTGTTCATAAAGCTTTCCTGGAAATTACGAACCAAAAGAGTACGCATTTTTTTAAGGTTATTTAGAAATTTTGAGGTTGAACAGAATTTAATGTTGAACAACCGGGAGTTACAGAGACAATGTGAAACAGAAGCGTTATATTTGTTTATTTGTTTATTCCTTGCACGTTATGTTTGATATCATGACTTATTTTACGTGAAAACGCTTATGCTTGTGTTTGGCTGCATATAGATACAGTTCCGCTCACTTGTGGGACTGAACAATATTCAGGCATCGCACTACAAACTAATCTCAACAATATTCAGATTGAATAATAATCATATGATCACAAAACTTGTACAGGAGAAGCAGGATTAAGGATTTCCATAGATTGCTTGCTCTGACCAGTTCAAACGTTTCTTCAATACATTAGGGCCCGTTCGGTAATGTTTTACGCCTGTTTACTGTTTGCTTAAAATGAAAATGGCTGAGGAGGAGTTCGGTGGCCAGCGTTTTCTCAAAACGAAAATAACATTTTCAACATTTTCAATGGAAAAGCGGAAAACGATTTTGCGCGTCTCACTACGACGGCTCTTCTATTTACCTCCAGCATCCCATTTATCTCAAGCTCTCGTCAATTTCCCACACTAGGTCTTCTAATATTTTTTTTTCCTTTTTTTGGTGAAATTACTGGATTTTCTCATCGTTTATATACATATGGGTCTTTCAATTTTTCTTTTTTCTGGTGAAATTAGTGTGTCTTCCTTGCTGGGTGAAATTGGGGGGGTCTTCTGTTAGATTAGCTCATCAAAATCTTGTTTGGGTGCTAACTGTGCTGTGATGAAGAAGATGATTGGGAGAGGTGGGTTGATGGGGTTACTGCGATGGTGATGCGTGCGATGGGGTGGGGTGGGATTTGCAGAGAATTAAAAGAGATGGGGTATTTGATCAAATGAAATAAAATAAAGAGAGAAGGTTGGGGAGATGAGTTATAATTTTGTTTTTTCTAAGTTCATTTTAATTTTTTTTAAAGATTTTTTTATTTTATACATTATTCTATTTTTAAAGATTATTCTATTTTTCTTTTCCAAAAAAATTACATCTTTTTGGAGGAGGCATTAATAAAAATAACTCACATATATTTACTTTTCATGGTATGAAACTCACATATTGATTACATAATTACTATTTTTGTTTTTGTTATTTTTAAATTGTACTATCAGATACATTTACGTTGTTTTCATTTTCTGAAACTGTTTTCCAATTAAGCAAATAGACCGCATTCTCCAATCTTGAAAATGCAAATTCGTTTCCTCGTTTTCAAAATGAAAACATTCTCCCAAAACTTTATCAGACAATTTGGCAGCAAAATTGTCATTTCTCCATCAAACCCAATATATGTTACAGATTATTTTCTGTACAATCAAAAGAGAAAATAAGGCGAAGAAAACGTGATACATTTCTTGCGGTAATGCAAACAAACAAAATATGCTAGTTCCAACTGTGTAGAGATCTGCTCGCTCGTGAGGCTAAAGCTACTGCCTTAGCTGTTGTATCCGTCATCACCCACTCCCTCTCAGCACGCCGCTGATGTTGCCTTGCATTTTTAGCTCGCTTTGGAGCTAACCGATTATCCCTTTCCTCAAAAGCAAGTCTAAACTTTTCAGCCACTGACAATTCCGTGTGGCTTGAAAGAGATGGGGGCATTGCCTTGAGTGTAAAACCACGCACTGCCCACGTTTTGGGATCAAGATCCTTGACAATAGAATCATCCAACTGGATATCTGGCAATGCTTCCCTGGGAACTTGGGTTCCCCTGAATCCGAAGGGTGATGGGTTCGGATTTACTATAATGCGAGGGCATTCAGAGGAAAATCCCTCCAATGAATTTTTATCAATCTTTGGCTGCAATAAAAAAAGAGACCAAGATTACTAATGAAATTATCAATAGCCAGGACCAGACAAAGAATTAGAAAACGATTCTCCTGCTTAGAATAATGGTTAATAAAGGAACCAGTTTTTAACAATCCCAATCAACCAATCAAAAAGTCATAAGTCGTTCACATATTCATGCATGAAGCAATAGATTAAAAAAAAGGTGCACTTCCTATTTCTACATGCCAGAAAATGTATTGTTATAACACTCTGTAAGACATCCCTATACTTACTAGTGCTGACATGTTACCCTGTGTATATAAACGTTCTGTGATCCAGTATTCAGACACTGAACCATGTTGTGGTTTTAATATTTTCCCACTTTTGGGACAAGTTCACACAGTGAACCAAAATTGTCTATGTCTATTGGTGGCATCAGGCATGGCATCACGATTTCTCTCATTACAAATTCTCATTTGGTAATGCAACGCATGTATGTTCTTTTTAATCTTTTCCCACTTTTTGGACAAGTTACAGTGAACCAAAATCGTCTCCATCTATTGGTGTAAGCAGGCATGGGAACCCAATCTGTCTAATTACAAGTTCTTATTTGCTAATGCAAAGAATGTATGTGTTTAACAATCGAGAGGCAGTCAAGACATTCATGCTTCTACACTGTAAGTGAAGAGATGACACAATTTCTCAAACCATAGTGGTCAGAAAGATCAAACCAAAGAACTTAATCATTGATGAAGAAAAGTATCATAATAGGAAATGTTAAGTACATACCCACACAAGCCAACGCAATGATTGTGCACCATTAGCAATTTCTTCAGTATTCAGTTCTTCCCAGGAGTCTCCCTCTACATCATTCAACTTCGGTTTAAATATATCCAAGCACCTGCGTGCAGTGTGGTCACTCCTTGGGCTCCCTCTGCAACATTAACTTTGGTTCATAGCCTGTTATGAAATTTGTACTCCTAGTCAAACACAGTATTCGAGCCACTAAAATAGCATGGGATAGAACGAACAAAAAATAAAGTAAAGAATGATCAGGGTTGAGTAGCTTAGTCTGCAACAATCCTGCTTGGTGGAGAGAGTTTGATATGATGGTTACCAAAAAAATAGGGGGATAGATTCTGGGAGCGCCTTGTAGTTAGACAACAGAGGGTAGAAATCTGATTTAATCAAATGGCTATTAATTCATTCTACAGTGCCAAGGTAAAAACACATCACTCTTCATTTGTCTACTTTGCAGTTAGAAAGCTGAGTGTGAGCTCATCACATTATAAGCAATAAAGAAAGAGGGAACTAATTCCAAGTTCATATAAGTGTTGATAAATCAATAAGACATGTCACATGCACATAAACTCAATAAAAAAATATCAAAGTCTTCCGACTTCTACGATAGTTATGGAATGTTTTGGATTATTCAAAAAGCTCAGGACCGTGACAAAGAGATGCATATACAGAAACTTGTAATGAAAATTTAAAACATTTCACTATGCTATGGAGAGGGTGTTTACCCGCATCTCAACGTCTCCAATGAAAGGCAATGTTGCACAAGTTCAGAAACTCCAGAAGTAGTAATTTTGTCACACCGGCTGCAGAAGAAATGTCTCAGTGTAATTACAGAGTTTCAAAACCAAAAGACATATTGATGCCTTAAGTATTAGCTAATGCCTACTTAAACGATTAAAACAAATGCTAACTAATATTACATATGTTCCTAGGATTTTGCTCACATATTACATGCCCACGCAACTATCTTCCTCACATATCATATATAATACCTAGGATTTTGCTTACAAATATATATACATTAATAGCTCAAGGTTATGATGAACTTAAAAATTATACAAAGCATACATAGTTCACAGATTGCATATCATAAAAGATAAGGTCAACATCTTAATAGTTGGTTAATATTTAAAAAGTAGCTTATTTACTCCAATACCTAATATCAACAGCTCCAAGTGATGTACATATCTCAGCCACTTTTGCTAAGCCGAAATCCGAAACATCTGATGCAGAAAGGTCAAGAATTTTCCAGGTATGATCAGCTAAAGAGACAATAACATCATCGTCGAGTAACTTTCTCCTCCTAGCAATTGCCACCAGTGCCATCTACCATCATCAAATGAAAACTCTTGAGAGACCAAAAATTGTGAATTATTTTACATCCAAACAAAAACCCATTAACCATAAAGCAACCAAGAACATTTTTCCCCCAAAAAAAAAAAACTCAAATTTACACAAAAATTGATGTGGAGTTTTATGAATAAGGATAGAAACCTTAACATCTGGAGGAAAGTTGATTGCAATCTCTGACAAGTCTGGGATTATATCCTCCAAATGTTTGCCGACAACTCCAAGACACAAGCTTTGTAAGCTGGGAGGAGACTTGGTCCTTTCAAGCTGCCTTCCTGCCATGCATATAGAAGTAAGTACAAAAATAATGTGTTTTGAGGGAAATAAGCGGTGAAATAAAAATGCAAACTTGGGACGTACTGGAGGATTGAGTTTGAGGGATTTGGGGGTTGGGATTGGATCTGGAATTCAAATCTAAATTGTTCAAAGAATTTGCAAGAGAAGCGACGGCTTTTCGTTTTTCCATCAAAATCAAAGTTGCAGGAGACAAAATGGTCCTCCCAACTTTTCCGATTTAGAAGAAGAAATATCCTTATGTTCTTTCATACTGGGGTTTGTTAAATACAGGGCAAAGACGTAAATATTTGGTTGTTTTGGGGGTGGGTTTTGTAGTTTTATGCAGGGATTTGGATTTCTGTCTTTTCTAATTGTATAGGGTTTTAATGAAGGATAACCCTCCTTGCCCATAACAAAACCAACAAACAAGATTCTTTTTCGTTCAACGGCCAAGATTCTCTTTCGTGCAACGACCAAGATTCTCCCTGATGCGCACACATAAGTAAATAGTGCATTTCAATAAATAAATTAAAAAAAGTAAATAATGCATTTGTTATAAATCTAGAGAATTAAGGAGAGAATTTGGGAGCAGAGAATTGAGGAGAGAAATGGAGGAAGCAGAGAAAAAACTCTACCCCTCTTTCAGATTGTCTATGTTTATATCATTAACAATGTGGGCCCCTTTCCAACATGCGGGCTCCACACCAAATAATTTACAACACTCCCCCTTGGAGACCATAAATGATACAGAATATGTCTCGTTAAAAACCTTGCCAGTAAAAACCCAGTGGGACAAAAAACTGGTCAAAGGGAAAAAGAGTACATAATCATGTGTAACATAAAATTCTGTGTATATTGATGCGCGTGCGACACTGCCTCGTTAAAACCTTACCAGGAAAAACCCAGTGGGATAAAAACCTGGATGAAGGAAAAAGGGTACAGTGTATGGAGGTCTTTATTAAAACCACGCTCCCCTTTGTGAATATCTCCCCCTGAAAACTTCATGACTAGCTTTTTCAGTATGCGACCATAGAAATTTTCAGAGTCTGCATATCTAATAACACTTGGGCTATTTGTAAGTTCACTCAAAAATATGCCCGTATATGGTGTTATGCTGAGATAGCATCAAATATACCTCACATCATTCCAAAATGATGGTGATGGAGGTGAGCTCTATCTGGAAAATACAATGTACGGTCCAATATACTTCCGGAAAATCCTTAAAGTGTCCAACGGATAATCCTCATAAAAATGCTTCAATACTTTCTTAGTATAAGCAAGAATCTCGTTGGCATAATGCTCGATCCTTAAGTCGAGACAAATATTTCTTGAACTCTTCAGAAGCTTTAATGTGTTGCAAACACATTATAATCCATGTACTCACTGAGACAATTTATGCACATTAGTATTGAGTACAGATTTTGTGCTTCAGGCACATGTCCTTCAGGGACTTGTTTCATGCAATTTCAATCCTTTCAAGGATTTTGTTTAAAGGGGATTAAACTTTATGACACATTATATAGCTTTAACCCAGCTATTTATACATCTTTAAGGAATCACTACTGGTGATATGCTCCGTGCATTTAATAACCCTTAAAGATAACATGTTGGTCTCCGTAAATGTGCAATAAGGAGGCACAATCGAATCTGTAAATATGGAGAAAACCCAACATTCCTTGTTTCTGCCAGAAACATTGTGTCATACAAAGTAGGTATATTCCCTTTTATTCCGAACACCCAAGTATAACATTCAGTATTAACAAATTTTGGGGTTCGTACTGTGGGTTGTTCCTTCACGTTCATTCTTATCTATAATGGAATTACCTCATTCCATTTTGGCCAATGATATTGTCGACATTTAATAATTGAACGTGGTTCCAATCAACACAGCCCATTGATGATTTGAGTAGCTACTCCAAAATCAAAAATTGTCATTCATCAAGTCATGATCCCACCATTCTCATGTGCATGCGCATGCATCAATTATAAGCATTTCTTTGCTTTTGGGTACCCAAGCCACTGCAGGGGGCTTTTATTATGTGAGAATGTGGATTATAACCTCCAATGGAGCGTTATTTTATAGTAGGGCGTGGATAATCTCTATTTAGGGAGTTGGAACATTTAGAACCCATATATCTGTCATGCTGAAGGCATGCCATAGATTAATACATACATGTCAATTAATTTCTGGGACCTTAACCCATATTATGGGACTTTAACCCATTTAATTTGCTACGCATTAGGCGTACATAATATCAATATTGACATGTCAAAGGATTGTCCTTTCGGGACTTCAATCCATAACATTTGCTACGCAACAGGCGTGCATCATATTGATCACTGCTATACCCATATTCTGTTCTTATGGGACTTTTAATCTGTGCAGTGTATTATCAATGTATCCAACTTGCAATCTGTAAAATTTGCATTAATAATTCATGGATACATACAAGCCATTCTTTTGGAACGGACTTATCTTCCCATTTGGTTACCTTTCAAGATAAAATATCAAATAAGTATATAAGCAAAAAAATAACACAAGTATTGCTTACATCCTTAGGTGGGAGAAACTTGTCTCAAGTATCATTCAAGCTCGTATCGGTCCAGTAACGCTTGATGATCTAGTTATATCCTGCAAGAGCAAAAAGTCACAATTCTTCCCTCTGTCAAAAATAAATAAATAACCCTCAGAGTTAGGATCACCGTATGGATTCTTTCTTCGGATGTTCATTCTAAAGAAATAAAAACCCTTATGAACAGAGAGTTGTAAAAAGAAAGAAAAGATACAAAGATTGTGATATTGATTGCCAGGTAAGGTAAGCAATCAAGGAAGGAAGCTGGTGGGAGCAGACTAAGCTCTCAATTCTCCTAGTTTAGAAGGACTTCCGGAGATTAGAGCATAAGATCGCCTTCACAGTTTCATGATGTAGCGGAAACGTGATCAGGGATAGTCTCGCTTCCTGAATGGATGATCAGAGATAGTCTTGCTTCTCGGGCATATTGAATGTTCACTGATAAGAAAAACAAGTAGATATCGCATCACTAGGTATGGAGTAAACTGGATGTCTTCTGCAAAGAAAATTTCGTTAGTAACACATTTATACACAATGAATAGGTAGAACCGGTGAATTTCAAGTTAACCATAGGAAAATTGCGAGATTCTCGGGATGCTTTTGAAAAAGTAGCTCCGTGAAATCCGTAAAGCAAGATCGGCTTTGAAAATAATACTTGAAAACGCCGAAAGTGCCGACAGGCATTACTAGAGGCCACGTGAAGTTTTGGACTCTGGGAAAGAAAAAGATAATATGGGGATTCGAGAAGATATTGGGGTCCTGAAAAACAGTAGCCATATTTCCTCCTATAGATATGGCCTTTGCAAAACTTGATTGGAGCAACTGCGTTTCAACTCAAATTTCTTCATTTTCTGAAACTTTAGTTTTCCTAAGACTTTCTTCGAAACCTTCTTAAAAATGGCTTCCTCTTCTTCCTGCCCAAATTATTTCAATTTAAATGATACTCCCACAACAACCAGTGACGCCAAAGTTTGGCGTCCATCCTTTGTATTCCAAAATCGTCATCTCACAGTTAATGATTCTGTGATGATGAATGATGCTACTGCTGTCATAGTAGCTAGGAATTTCATTACTCCAATGGATGAAATGCTGTTAACAGGGAGGTCTGAGGAAGAAGCTATTGATGACTCAATGGCTTTTAGCATTCAGAGTGCTGCTTCTGTTTCTAACATGGCTGATCGTTTGCGTGCCAGAGCAAACGAGGTTGAGAGGCTAACAACTGAAAATTCGTCTCTCCAAAGAATGCTTCATGAGTCTCAACAGGAGGTTGAGAAACTTAAAGGAGAGAATAATGCCTTGTTGAAACTGGTGAGTTCGTACTCTGTTGATACACTGAGAAGGCTAGACATGCTGCATGTCTCCAATGAAAGAATTTTAGGAGACCACGAGAGGCTCATGGCTAAGCTTAAGAGGCGTCGTCCTCTTCCTTCAGAGGCTTCCAGAACATGATGTAATTTTATAGATTTTACAGGGCCTGCACCTTTTTTTGCAGGTGGAAAAAATCTATCTGTTGTATGTTCCTGTTATAATAATTGCGCACATTCTTAAACTTGCACCTGTGGTTTTTACGTCTTTTCAAAATGACGGTTTGGAACCTTGTGCCTTATAGGTTCAATTAACCACATCGATTCTCCCAAATTTCATATTTCAACGCATGGTAGCCCGGAACTTTTGGCCTGGGCACAAACTCAGAATTTATTTGCCCTTTTCAAATGGACATAAAATATGAATTGAGTAAAAGCCATGATAATATCGCAATATAGTAGTGAAGAGCATTAACTACTATATATCCACAACTTCAAGTTTAGGATCTCTCATATATTTGGATCCATGGGCTTCCGGCCCAGATATAACAAAATATGTGGGGAGCCTCAATTCATTATTTGAGGTTTATATTGATATTATCCATTTCGCGGTGTATTCTTAACAACCGGAATTCACAAAATATATTTCTTCCTTGAGGTGTCGATTATAATAAAATCGAACTTTAAATTCATCATCTTCTTATGCCAAAGAAATATGTGGCATACCACAATTTGCAATAATACCTCAAGGGTTGTCCATTTAATTGTTGAAACTTCAGGTTCTCAACACTGTTAAATTTTGAACTTCAGGCCAAAGCCACATATTCTCATGGTATAGACATTTTTACAATTTTATGTACATATTTCGGGACTTCAAGCCCTTACATAATTGTCCATATTTTGAGGAACTTCTGGTATCTCATTTAATTGCTCATCCATGAGTTTAAGGAACTGCAGGTTCCCTTTTGTATATAGTGACGGTTTACCCAAAATGGTTCATATTTATGCATACGTCACTATTCATGTGAATAGTACTATTCATCAAGTCATGAATACGTATCTATTCATCTGCCAGTACAGTTATCATCAATGTGTACGGCACCATGAACCAATACGGTACTGTTACATCATTAAGGAACTCTAGGTCCTTATTTACATGTCAGGGATCAAGGACCCTTAAGTCCAATCACATGTTTACAAATACAGTACCGGAGAGACTGCCAGCTCTCATTTTAATATCATCATCAAGGATCTTCAAGTCCTGATGTAATTGTATGATGAGGATCAAGGAACTTCTGGTCCTGATCTGCATATTGTAAAAACTCATCATACAGCACAATTAATCCATAAAATAAATTGCTGATAAATAAATTACTGGTATGGACGATAAACCCGCACCATACTTTAAATAAATGAAATAGCTTGCTGTATGGACGTTAATCCCGCACCATACCTTAAATAAAATTAAATGTGCAGTAAAGTAAACGTGCTTGTATGTGCACTAATTCTGCTCCATACATTTAAATAAAAGTAAAGGCGTGGACGATAAAACCGCACCACCCTTTTAAATAGATACTGTTGTATGGGTAATAAACCTACACCGTACAGTAAATAAAATAAATGTGCGGTAAATTAAATTTCATAAAGTATGAGGGTCAATTCCACATCATACTTTAAGTAAAAGTAAATTTGCGATAAAGTAAAGGCAATTATTTGTGGGTTCATATCAACACCACAATCAGATAATATAGTAGATAATATTATTATCGTTTATGGAAGGCATCATGATTGTCTCTCAAATCAAAAACTTTCCACCTGCAGAGCAAGTTAAATAGTGTAGGATAATACTAAAGTAATTGAAAGATAAGGGTGCAGAAGACTTATTGTTTTTTTCAGTGGGTTCTCTATTCTCTCAGTGGGTGTTCACATGCCTGGCAATAATCATTTGTTTTCTTTACTTTGCTTTCCACTAGGATCAACTTGATGTATCCCACTTTTCCTCCTGCACACCTTTAATCAATATAATTATATAATTAAAATAATATCACACCTTCATAAAATAATATCATTATAGACTTGCACTATGGCCGCCATCATCATGATCTTGCACATGTTCAGCACCACGGATATGGTTCTTGGCCTTCATGACTTTACGTTCCGGTGTCCAGAAGCTTGGCACGGTACTCTTGGTTGGTCTTAAGATATGGGTTTTGACAGGGAAGAAGATGGAAACTGCAATCAACATAGGATTTGCATGTAGTTTGCTCCGACAAGGCATGAAGCAGATCTATGTATCAACAGCGAATTTCGACATGTTGGGACAAGATAGCAAAGAGGCTGTTGTCCATGATTGGGAAGTCTTTCTTCTCTTGTAGCAACCTCTCCGATCCTTGGCACCCTGCACCTTCCTTCCATCCCCTTTGAACTCTTAGCGGATAAATGTCACCATAAGTGATTTTCCAAGTGAAGAATCTATATGGGTCTTTACCATTAACGCCATTAACAAGAAACAGAACCAAAACAATGGCAAAAGAAAGAAGTTTGCACTCTCTCATTTTCTGTTCCAGCAAACTAAAATAAATTAAAAAAAATGTTTCTTATTCAGATCTATAGAGAGAGAGAGAGAGAGAGAGAGAGAGAGAGAGTTCATAGCCTTGTTGTTCTTGGATGTCTGTGAGGTGCAGGTGGCTGTTTGCAAGGGTGAGATTAGCAGAGCCAGGAGCGAGATCATGGGCTGTAGCTCCCAAACTGGTTTGTTGGCGGCTACTGAGAGATGTTGGTTTGGTGGACTTTGGCAGAGAGACTATCACATGCTCTCTATGAAAGAAACAGAGCTTATGTTTTTCTTTGTGTTTTCTTTGGCTGGGTTTCATCATAGAATTCAGCTGGAATTGTTGAAAGTGAATTCGTGCTGATAACGTGTTATAAATCTAGAGAATTAAGGAGAGAATTTGGGAGCAGAGAATTGAGGAGAGAAATGGAGGAAGCAGAGAAAAAACTCTACCCCTCTTTCAGATTGTCTATGTTTATATCATTAACAATGTGGGCCCCTTTCCAACATGTGGGCTCCACACCAAATAATTTACAACAGCATTAGAAAATTAGAATTTAAAGATTTTTAACCAATTCATATGTATATATGTAGCGGTATGCAAGATCCACAATCCAATCCGTACAAATTAATTTAATTTTAATTTGTTTCAATAATTTAACGAATTATATTAGATTTCTAATTTCTAAAACTGATATGATTGTATCGAATGACGAATTTGCTTGTGAGAATCTAATTAATCTAGTTGTTAGAAATATACTTGTGGGAGCAAAAATTATCCCCTAAGAAATCAATCCTCCAACATCCTAAATTTGAGAAAGTGGCTACAATCAGGACACATATTTTCCTATTTTCTATTTATGACTGCACATGAATTCATGTTAGAATAAGACAAAATATAACCAAATAATTTTATCGCATTGACTACCGAGAAGGCACTAGTCAAGTAGAGTGAAAAATTCGAGATTTTCAACAAAATGCAATGCAATGTATATCCCAGTCAAGGAAGAGTAAAAACTGTAAGAATTAAACAGAATGAAAACCTTGAATAACTTGTGCTTCTTCTTGAACTATACTTCCATTTCATTGTGCCAATGTCTAATGTTGTCTAGACGTAGAATAAGTATGTAAGCATGAAGCCTAACAAGGCAGAAAGCCCAACAAGGTTTAATACGGATATTCATAAGGACCCATCAAGTGAAGCCCAATTAGAGATCTCCATATCCTGAGGTGCGGACTAACGAGTCTTAACATACCCAATCAACTCATGACATGTTGCCTCTCACCGTGATAAGACAGCCCTGACGAAGGGTTATATAAACTAACTAACTTTGAACTTTTCGTGGAGAATGTAATTGTTACTTGAAATAATGACATGTTTATTAATTCATAACCGGAATGAACATGAGTTTGAGTGAGTATTGATTAGAGTATCTCCGAGATATTCCATAGAAGTGTTTACTAATTGTCTATAATCGTAATGAAAATGACATTGATTCCCATTAATTACTAAATTTTCAAGGATCGAAATGAAAACCATCATGATTACTACAATGCCCTTTTACTAGTAAAACAATGGACAATTAATTGCAGACAAAAATTATGGATGGAATCACCACAATAAATTGGGGAACCAAAAATTAAAACACCGCCACATAACATGTTGAATTGTAAATAGGTGTATTTTGGGAATCTAAAAAATAGAATACATCGGATATTGAACTTAATAAGATAACTTGATGAGTTGGATCATAACCATGAGTTTTTACTTATGAAAAAAAACCATGAAAACAGCCATAAACAAATTATGAAAAAAAAGGACATTAATTCTTTTGTTGTACGGCTTAGTTTTGCCAAGGTTGTTGATTGGGGATTTTTAAGGCCTCCCACACAGGTGTTTTCAGCCCAGACAATTCCACAGTTCACACACGATATAAAAGAAAAGAAAAAAACTATTCAGATGGACTTCTAGAAAAATACGGGCGATAAAGGAAAATTTTCAAGACGACGATTATCACACATGCGTGATTAAAATATAAAACTGTTGAAACGGATCTATATAAATACAATTGTGAAAAAATATTTACGAAACTTTGTAAGTCGAAAAAAAAGCATCTCACACGTCCGGAAGCGCATGCAGGAAGGCTAATTAATCATAACAAATATTACTGCTAATATTTGTATTATTGATTGAGTATAGTTTTTGGGGTGTTGCACCCACATTTTACAGAAAATTAAAAAAAAAATACATATATATATATATTAACAGAAAATTAATGGAATAACTAACAAAATGAAAATGATCCAAGGAGCCAATGAGCCAATGAGAGGTGAGATCCCACCACCGCCAAAATGAAATGACCGTAAGGAGCCAACGATCTCATCTGGGCCAATTTCCAAAGCCATTTTCGGCTACTCCAACATCCAAAATTGTCGATCCAGGTATGGTTTTTCATCCTCTCCTTGTGTTCTTGCTGTTTGTGTGGTTATTTTGGAGCCTGTGGAGCTCCAGGAACGCAGGAAAATCAGAAATACGTAGATGCTGCAATGACTAGAGTTTGTCATAATTGACATCTATAAAACGGAAAGAGAGGGGGAAAAAACAAAATCATAACACACAAAAGAGAAAAGAAAGAAGAAAAGAGAGAAAGAAATCAAGTGGCATCTTCCTTCCGGCAAAGCTTGGGATGCAAGTAGAGGATTCGTGGGACGTGCAAGAGCCACAGCTAAGTCCAACTGAACAGTGTTGGCGAGTCTTTGTTTGACAAAAAGCTCAATGCTAGCTTTGAGAGCGTCCCTGTCTCTGCCTTCCCTCCTGCTCCTTCTAATCAAGGTACCATCTTTACATACATACGTACATATACAAAATTACAATACATACATGCATACATACATAGTACCAACCAAATTCAAAGCTCACATTTTTTATCCTCTCTCTCTCGCAAACCCATAGCTTTCACAGTTGCGTGCCTACATTGGGCATTTGACCTAAAACCCATTGTCCCAGCTCATTTCTGAATTCTGAGAGTGAGGGAGTGAGACTAAGAGCTATATAAAATTCACAAAACCTTGTAAAACCCTCATGCACCTTTTTATCCCATTCCATATCAATCCATCAAGAAGCTGTCTTTTCTTTCGTTCTTGAAAACCAAACCAACCATGAATGTACAATGCTTTCCCTCTATGCTGCTGAACATAGGAGGTGTCCAATCTGCTGGGAGGATGTAGATTTCGAGCAAATCATATCAGTGACTTCATGCTCACATTACTTCCACTGGGTCTGCAACAAACAGTACGAAAAAAAACGAGAGCATGGAGTTGAAGGATGTGATAAAATGTCCGATCTGTCGCCACTCCTATCCATATGGGTCCACAACTGAGTATGTTTTCACGACGCCTCCGGGACAACCCCTGAGGTTCCGCACTCCTCGGCCCTCCAACCCGGAGCCGGGGCTGGGGCTACGGAGAAGGCCCGCGGCTCGAACCATTCAAGACCCTTGGAGCATGTAACCATTGGGCCTCCGTTCTCGAAAATTAGTGTTGCAACAAAAATGGGAAATCTCTTTATTGTTCTCGAGTGGCAAGTGCAGTGCAGTGAGCGAGATGAAGGCAAAAGAATCTGTAATCTGCTGGAAGAATCTGTAATCTTCTGGAAGAATCGCAATCCGAGGAAGTGGCTCAATATGTTCCATTTCTTTAGATAAATTTCTTCTTTCCGTAGTTTGTGAGAACTGTTTAGCACTAGTTACTGTTGGTATTATTAGATATGGAAGTGTACTCGTTTTTGCAAACCAAACCGACTAATATTTGATGTACTTGTAGTTATTTCTACTTGGTTTGAGTAGATTTTATGAACATGGATGTGAGTTGGATAACTATATTCTAAGATGTGTTATCCCTAATCGTTTCAATCCGTTTGCTACCTCGGAGATGAGATGTTGGCATATATTTTAAGTTAAGAAAACACATCCTCTAACTACCCTACAATATAGTTCAATTGTCCAAACCATCATAATTTCCATATCCTTCCTCAAGAACCATTGTGGAAAGAACAAAAAAAATTCAGTCAAACCCATAATTGTTTCTTCACCTAAACTGACCGTACAAATATAGTATGTCAAATAAAAAGGAAATGATTAATGCTAAATAGATAGTTTAAAAAAATATTATTTAATATTTGAAGCAGTACCTAAAAAATATATATTTAATATTCGAAGCAAACGAGTTATGCCCCAATTGGGTACAAATCAAAACCCAACATCTAAATCATCAAAGGGAAATGCTAGCAACCTTCTCTAACATTCTCTCTTGGACCTTCTCCCTTCTCCTTATGATATGTGTCATTTTCTTTACACTTGAAATAATGTCATTAATACATCACACAAACTAATTTTTGTTTTTCAAAATCAATACATTTAATAAGGGTAAATTTGGAAAACAAAAATTAGTTTGTGTGATGCATTAATGACATTATTTTAAGTGTAAGGAAAGTGACACATGACATAAGGAGAATGAGGAAGGTCCAAAGGAAGAGGTTATAAAGAAGGTTGCTAGCATTCCCCATCATCAGAACCAAAGAATTATTATTGTTATTATCTTTTAAGAAATTAAAGCCTGAATCGAAAAAAAAAGAAAAAACAAAAAAAAAAGAAAAAAGGATAGAAGAATATATTTAGAATAATGTTACTCTTATCACATTTGTATACTACATCTTTATACCATCTTCTGTGGCAGCTGAGGTGGACAACCACATCAATTAAAATGATTTAATATTTTCTTTTCTTTTATGATTTATTCCAGTAATTATTCTTCTAATTGCCTTAATTAAAATACACTTAATTGATTTAATTGATGTGACATATAATATAGACATGTCACATCATGTGGTATAGAAATGTGGGATAAAAATGTGATAAGTGTAATATTTGTATATTTTCATGATATTTTGTTTTCTAGAATGTGCAAAATCGTTTTAAATTCTAATTTAATACACCCATACATAGTTTATAAATATATTTAGAAGGGTGATTGATTGCATGCACTGAACAGGGCTACAGGTTCCATGAATTTGCACCATCTTTTCATTCTACAATTGTCTTGTTGGTTACCCATTTTGGCTCTCGATCTATAATTGTACAAATACAAATATTTTGCCTCTCACTGTATATGCTTTGAACAATTTAACATCATTTCACCCTAGAACCATATTTCTGGTAAATATGGCTTCAGATGGACAGCATGTGGTTGTTTCTAACATGGAGGTTGAGAACTTGGATGGAGGCAAAGAAGATGCCGACATTTCCAAAACGCAGGTTAGTCTTTAATACTTATTTTTCTTTTTGATTTTTTTTCAAAATCTCATGTTTTCTTTCAATTTTCATGTTTTGGCATGATTTGGCTTGATGAGTCTCTCAGATTGTGCCATGGGCTAATAGATCTGATCCATAAGGCTAAAATTATCATTTGTTCTAGCTTGAATAATTGCTTGCAACTGGGAACCTAAGTTTGAGCTTGAATAACTGGGCGTGAGTTTGACCTGAGAAAACCTTGTCGAACTGGTAGACTTTCTTCTCTTAATATTACAAACTTTTGTTTTTTTTTACTTTATCTCTTTCGTGTGTAGATTGTTGGTTGCGAATAAAGAGGCATGTGTTGTGGAAGAGTTAGATGGTTTCACTGAATAGGAGTGAGGGCTGCAGGGGTAATTCCCAAATGGATTTCTTCTCACCTATTGTCACTAGGTCTATCCATTAATTCCCAAATGGATTTCTTCTCAATCACAGAAATTTCTTCCTCCATAGCTTTCTTCTAAACTACATCATTCATAGCTTCTTCAAAACTTTTTGGTTCAATGACAAATAACAACGAACAAACACACCACTGAGATTCATTTTCTTTCTTGGAGTTGAACTAGAACAACCTGGTGATTGTGGTCTTGAAGGACTTGCTACTTGGGGGGATTGTGGTGGAACTTCAGGTTCAACTTCTTCTTCATTCTCTTCTATACTTCAATGCTATCATTAAATTGAAGTGAGGAACCTCTGACAGATACCAATGGAGTCTAGACCAGTGGAAAAGAGCCTTGACTTGCAAACCAGTTGTCTCAAGTTCGAACCCCCATGACGTCATAGTAGTGTGTGTGAGAAAAACCCCCCACTTCTGTAGTTTAGACTATCATTTGTACTAAAAAAAAGAAAGCATTAGACAAATTTTTCCTTCCAATTCGAAGATGTTTCTTCATTACAGATAACATCCCTCGAATTATAACTCTCTTTCTTCAAGTCATAGAGTCTATAACCCTTTGTATGACTGCACCCGACAAAGATACACTTCTCGCTATTTTCTTCAAGTTTGTGCCTGAGGTTTTTGTGAACATGAGCATAGCATATTGATCCAAAACACAAATGGTGTCAAATACACATCAGTATAAACTTCTCCCCAAAACACATAAGGCCCTTCTCAAGTAACATGGACTTTGCCATTTCAACAATAGTCATGTGCTTCCTCTCAGCTACTCCATTTTGTTGTGGAGTATAAGATGTAGTGAGTTGTCCCTCAAGTCTTGTATCCTCACAAAACTTTCCAAACTCATTTGAAGTGTACTCACCATCTCCATCACTTCTTAGAGTTTTAATTTTCAAACCTCTTTGATTCTCCACCACCACCTTAAACTTCTTAAAAATAAAGAATACCTTTGATTTTTGCCTCAAGAAATATATCCATGTCATTCTTGAAAAATCATCTACAAAAATCAGAAAAAATCTATTACCTCCATGAGTACCTCTATGTGCTCGTGGTGGAGACGAGCTCTATGTCTTGGTGTAAAGAAATTTTCTGAAATTAATGGCAAACAGAAATGGCTCGAAACCTTAGGGACAAAATTAAAGTTAATACACAAGTGTGGCGGAGGGCTAAAGGGTTAGGTAGTGATTGGCGCATACAGAGGTGATGGCATGGCTGCGTACTATTGGGTGGGCAGGGAAGGGGGCCTAACGACGGAACAGGGGGAACATGGGGTAGGCCGGCGGGTTGGGTACTCTTTAATATTTTTATAATTTTATTTTATTTTCATGTACTTTTTAATCATTTTAAACACTTGTACTGTTTTTTCCTTTACTTGTATTTTTTATTTACAATTTCTCAAAGTTCTATAATTAAAAAAAAAAAAGATTTTGTTATTTTTCAATAATTTATGGGTGTAGTAATTGCTACTTCATCAGTTAACTAAATTTTTTACGGATAGACTAAGTAGGGGTGGGCATCAATAACAGAAAACCGAGCTGCACCGGATTGAAAAAAAATCGTTGAAAACTGAGTTGACAAAGAAAGGCGAAAACCAAACCAGAGAGGTTCAAACCAGTTCCGATGTCGGTTTTACACCTCAGAAAATCGGACCAGACCAAAGTAGACCAATTCAATTTATTATTATTTTTAAGGGTAAATTTCACTTTACTACACGCAAGTTTCACTAGATTCAGAATTTCTTACATGAAGTTTTTATGGTGTAAATTTTGATACCTAAAATTTGATATTCTTACCACTTTCATACCTCTATTAGTATATCAGTCAAGTTTTCCTAAAAGGACCAATCATCTCATGAATATTGCACTAGCTCTTGCTTCCCAAAAAGGAGAGACATATGTCAGCCCACAATTGATCAACCACCCAGAAGGTTACACTTCACAAACGAACCTTCAATCTCTCGTCGAAACATAAGAATAGAAATCTTCTCCTTAACTATAAAATAGACGTACTTCTCCACTTAAAAGGTAATCTGAACTTCCTCCATTCTAAGTACAATACTTTTCTTACCACTTAGGTATCAGAGGGTGGTTGGTGGTTCCTCCACCACCACTTTTCCGTGACATTTCCTTATTCTCTTGCAGGAATTGACGACTGAAATCCTACCCGTACACTTGGACACTTAAAGTGACTCCAACACATACCTTCAAACACTCTAGTTTGGTTACTCTTGAGGGAGAGTTGACTGAAGCTAACTTCATCCTAATTATACTTTAAAACTCAACAAATGCATTATTATTATTTTTAACTTTCAATTAGGGGTGTGTACATTTACCACCCAATACTAAAATTTGGCAACTTACCATCTAAAGTTGAACTTGGTGCAAATCAACCACATTGATTAAATTTTCTGTTAAATCATGTTTTGTGCACATGGGGGACTTACATCGGAAATTACGTTCTCTATTATTAAAAAAACAAAAAGATAAATGAAAACACCCATGGCACCCAGGTCCACTCCCTCCTTTCCCTCCAAGCCGTTCCAACCACCCTCCTCTCTCTCTCTCTCTCTCTCTCTCTCTCTCTCTCTCTCTCTCTCTCTCTCTCTCATATATAATAGGGATAAAAACTGAATTATGACATGAAATGGGTGTGTAAACAAATTTTAGGATACCTTTGGTCCCCTTACTTTCTGGCAAGGTTTTGGTATCCCCTAGGTTGCTCTAGGGTCTACTCACTGGATTTTGCTGGTGTTTCTTCCCTTTCCTCCTGAGACTCCTGTACCTGCCATGTCTGTCTTTTTCTACGAGGTTTGGGGTTTTCATTTTCTGGAGGAGAAGCCGCTCTCTGATGTGGAAAATTTCAGAGGTTTGATGCTGTGAGCTTGGATGAAGTGTGGTCCCAGCTCATTTTCTTGGAGCTGGGAGTTTGATGCGGAGTCATAAATTTTTTATAGAGGGACTCCTCATATATTGAAATATTTTTTTTTAGCGGTGACATTTGAATTCAGTTTTAACTTGATAGATAATTGCTAAATTTGATTACTATACTCTATTAATTTACATATCACATTAACTATATCTACTCATTAATACTAGCAAAGGCTATTAAATATACTTTGTTAAATATATTTACACTAAGAAAATTCGAATTATAGTTTATTACTGCAATCCGAGTCAAAATAAGACAAAAAGATATTGAAAATGGGTAGAGGAAGAGAAAAAAAAACATAAAAACAAGAAAATGGCACTTTGAAATTTGATATAAGATAGGACTTCTTAGATATAAGTCCATTTTCATCAAGATGTAATGGATGCAGTCTCGATCTTTTGGACTCTTGTGGTCCAAGAGATCGGGACTTAATATCCCTCCTCATAATTGGACATATGCCAAATTTTCTATAAAAGAGTATGTAATTGCGTTAACAAAACCACGGTCTCAATAATATTTCGGCGCTGCTCTGCACGGTGCGATTGCTCTATGTTCCTCATGGTTTGGCTTCTAGGGAGCTGGTTTTATTGTCAAAAAATTTCGCTAATTCATCAAGTTCATCAAGTTCTTACAAAATGACAAGACAAACATATAGGCCCCATACTTTAAAGCTAATTAAGGAGCATTGTGCCAACTGGGTGCACATTAGGGACACAACACAATTGAAAGAGCATATGGACTGCATCATGGCACTCCAAAATGCACCATATCACACTCAACACCCTTCCCACTGTATTAATCTTATTACAAATACTTCTTATTAATTAATCATATTCATGGCTCCCAAGGGAGACAATGTTATTACAAAGCTTGAGAAGATACTAAGCATGAAAGGAGGCAAAGGAGAGTTAAGCTATGCTAACAATTCCAAATCCCAGGTAATTACTCAATTATATTAATTGTTTTTTTTTTTTCAAAATTTCAAAATTTTATCGTTTTGTGTGCCCAAATAATTGTGTCTTTAATTTTTCAGGCCGAACATGCAAGATCCATGCTTCCCCTGCTTAAAGAAACCCTAGACAGAGTGCAACTGAGCTCTCGAGAAGCCCCCTTTGTGGTTGTGGACCTTGGATGCTCAAGTGGAAGCAACACCATCTACATCATAGACGTGATCATCAAACACATGGCCAAGCGCTATGAGGCCTTGGGATATCACCCGCCTGAGTTCGCAGCCTTTTTCTCTGATCTCCCTAGCAATGACTTCAACACCCTCTTCCAGTTCCTCCCTCCAATGGCCAACCACGGTGGTAGCATGGAGGAGACCATCGCAGCCGACAGCCACCGCTCCTACTTCGCTGCAGGGGTACCCGGCTCCTTCTACCGGCGGCTTTTTCCTTCAAGGTCCATTGACGTTTTTCACTCGGCGTTTTCTTTGCATTGGCTCTCACAGGTAATTAATCCATTATTGGTTGTGATAGATACTTACTAGCTAATAATTAGTCACTTAATTACTTAATTGTTTATTTTTTAAAAAATAAGCGATAAGAGCGACTGATGACCAAATAAAAGTACAAAGTAATTAGGGGATTTACCATATAACAACAAATAGGAGGGCACCAAGATAAAATGATCCAGCTCCTCATGTCACTGTCGTTGGACCGGTTTGTCCAATTTTAAAGAGACTGGACCATTTTAACATTTTGACTTGTGTGAATGACTTCTTCTTTATTTATTTTTTTTATCATTTTCTCAAGCAATTATTGTTTATAATGTAATATAATACGTACAAAATTCTAGGTTGTTGATGACAAATGTAGTGCAAACGATACCGTTGAAATAGTTAGGGTTAATTTTTCAATAGTAAATTTGGCTTTTCACTTGAAACTTATTTTTCCTTATCTGCAGCCCATCAGTTTATTTTTCTATAAATAGAACCCTAACTTTTACAAGTAAAGTATGATGATTAGCATCCGCCTCAGAAACTTACCTAATCAAGCTTAACATAATTTATTGTACTTTTTTAATTCCAAAAGTACCTCTCATAGTTTACCTTTGCTCAATTAATTGTGTTGATTTCTTATTACATTGTTGACTTTATTTTTCAATTGATTTGGTGCAAGTTAATGTTTATTTTTGCAAATTGGTGGCATTTAATGTTTTTGTCTGTTTATTTTACAATTCATTTGGCGTCGGATTTTTCCTTTTTTGCAATATATCCAATTTCATTCCATCAATTCTTATGAATTCTCTTTAATTTAATTTTCATTTATAAATTAATGTACCCATTCTTTTAAAATCAAAATTACTATGTGCCTATTTTTAATTGTATTTGCTAATATAAGTAAATCATTGTACTTAAAAATATAGGCAAAAGACCCACTAGTGTAGTGGTTTGGAGTATTTACTCCTAAGTTTTATTTATATAATCAAGGTAAATTAAGTACTTGAAAAATATAAGTGCATATAGATAAATAGTGTACCTATATATTTTTCACCTAGCTAAAATGAATGTAAATAATGCACCTATCTTTTCATTTTAGTTTATAAATTATGCACCTACCTTTTTATATCTAGATAATGCACCGATTTTTTTCTACATGAATATGTACCTATCTATTTACCTTTCATGTATTAGATATGTAGGTATTTTGTTTTGGCATATATGAACAAAATTTTCCGATCGACAATTACCTAATCACTACTTTTTAAGGGAAAATATTAATTTGTATGAGGTATATTTTCATTGCATTTTTTTGTTGTAGTACAAGCGATAGTCTAAATTAAAGGAGAGGAGGATTTCCCACATACACACACACATATACTATGATGTCGTAGGGATTCGAACTTGAGATCTCTAGTCAACAAGTCAATACCCATGGGGATTCATTTAGCTCTAATATTTTTTATTATTGTACATATGTATTTGGTGTATTATTATTTATGTATATTGGTGTGGTCATTTATTATTTTTGGCTAATAACCAGAAAGTAACAATAATAAACATGCCACATCAAGGGTGGTGTAGGTTGGAAGGGGTCGGGATGGGATAATAAGGGTTTATTATTACTTTCTAGTTTTTAATTAGTTTTTTTAATTTTTTAAGCAATTTAAGTTTTAAAAGGCTGCCCCACATATGCCACATTAGCACTAACGGAAATTCTATAATCGTAAGACTACGGGCAGAGTCACATTGTAAAAGATTTATAAACATAAGGTACCTCATTGTTAAAATTGAAATCACAAATAAAAAAATGCCTTAAGAGTAATTGGAGGGTACCAAATTGAAATTAACCAAACTATTTAATATTTCCTAAGATAATAACCGAACTTACTTAAAAGAGAGCATGCATGGTCTTCTTGTTACTTCACGTTTATTGTGCAAAGAGGACTAAACATAACATTAGTCTTGAGCCAAAATTATAATCTGGCAGCAATCTGTTTTGAGCAGGTTCCATTAGCATTTCGTTAAGATGCCCTCTAATATTAGCTGATAATTCTTTTATGTGTTGCGTTGCGTGGGACCCAGGTGCCAGAGAGTGTGCTGGACATGAAATCAGCAGCCTACAACAAGGGAAGGGTGTTTATTCATGGAGCAAATAAGAGCACGGCCAATGCATACAAGAAGCAGTTCCAGACAGACTTGGCAAGCTTTCTCAGGTCAAGAGCCAAGGAGCTCAAGAAAGGTGGCTCTATGTTTCTCGTCTGTTTGGGAAGGACCTCAGTGGACCCCACTGACCAAAGTGGCCTAGGCCTTCTCTTGGGGACCTACATTCAGGGTGCTTGGGATGATCTTGTCCAAGAGGTAATCATGATATATATTGTCGCAAATAATAACTATTGTTGGCTGCTGGGTGGTTCATATATTGACCATGGGATCGATTGAGTAGCTCGTTGACACTGGTTACATATTACAATAGGAATGTTCATTGTTGGTGTGAGTAAATTGCATCTTTTTTTCTGTGATAATCGTGCTCTGACCTTAATAAATAATGGGAGAATTTCACTTTTATGGAATTTCACTTCGATCCTGAGGAGGAGGGGGATTTCGCACATACACACAATTATAATGCCGTGGGAATTTGAACCTGAGACCTCTACTAAGTAAATAAATGTCATTTTCTATTGAACTAGACCCCATTGGGCCACATGATGATAAATTTAATCAAATAAATATTTAGCTTTAGATTATGTTTTTGTATAATTTATACTACTACTTTTGACAGAAACTTGTGATGTATATATTAATTATCAATTTTTTGCAGGGTCTTATCAATAGTGAGAAGCGTGACAGTTTCAACATTCCTGTGTATGCTTCAAGCTTACAAGATTTCAGGGAAGTAGTGGAAGCTGATGGCTCATTCACCATAAACAAGCTTGAGATTTTCAAAGGAGGAAGCCCCATTGTAGTAAACCAACCAGATGATGCAGCCGAAGTCGGTCGAGCCCTTGCCAACACTTGTAGGAGTGCAACCGGAGTGCTCATTGATGCACACATAGGTGAGCACCTTGGCAATGAGTTGTTTTCAAGAGTGGAACAAAGGAGCTCAAGACATGCCAAAGAGCTACTGGAGCATATACAAATGTTTTACATAGTGGCATCAATTTCTCTTGCTTAATTAGAAACTCTGTCGTTTAGTTGTGTTGTTTTCACTGCATAGAGGATAAATAATCCAACACACGAAGGAGAGAAGAAAAAACGTTAGGGTAGGAACGCTACCTCCTCTCTTTTCCTCCTTTTGTGTGTTTGTTTTGTGTTATTAGTGATTCTGGTAGTCACCTTTATTAATATATACTTGATGGTGGATTTTGCGACTTTATGTTCCTCTGAATAATCAATTAGCCTTTTATCTAGTTGTAGTTCTCTTTACTACTTAGTTGGAGGAGATTTCAGTCGACTTATACAGATCGATGACAATATATATTTCTGATGAGTTTGATACATAATTATGGCTTGCTCAATTACTATGATGTAACTTTGTTGTGAGTGTATTGACTTGTTGTAAAAATATCCTCGTAATTAAACTATCATTTGTCAAAAAGAAAATTCCACTAATAAAAGAGGTAAATGATAAGTACAATTTTAACAATCACAGCTTTTGAAATATATGCGTTCGTGGAATCGACAAAGTTGGTAGTGTTGAAACCTACTTAGAGAGCCTTGTTTCACCTAAATAGAGTGAGAAAAATAAAAAGAAGTAATTTGTACTCTCTTTTTTGGTCTTAGTTATAATTCTTTTGAAGCTGCAATATGCTGAACAAGGTTTTTAATACCAGTACTAGAGTATATACTCAATAGGAGGAGACATCAAACTTTCTTTGTTACTCCTTAGACAGAAGTCTCTGGTTAATATTTCTTATTGGGTTTTGTTTTGTTTATTTTTTACTCAACTCTTATAGATTTATGGATGTATTTACGATTCTTCATTTGAATTTTCTTTTGGATGTAACTCAAAATGCATAACAGTTTGTTGTAGATGCCAGAGAGCACAAATATGTTGCAATGTTTATGTGTTCAATTTCATAGCCCTTGTATTTAGGGTCATATTTCAATGTCTTATTATGTTTTGTGGTGTAATGAGATTTGTTATATTAAATTTACCTTTGTTTTAAGTAGTTTTAACTTTTAATCTCCACCTTTGTTTTAAATAAAGATGCATACCTCACAAATTATTATTAAATTTTTTTTTTAAAGAAGGAAAAGTTTAGGGGGAGGGGAGGAGGTTACCCAATCCCAGGGTCAGGCATACTAAGGTTTCTTTGAGGACTTACAAAGGGAGTTTTAACCCCTTTTTTGATTTTTACAGATTACCCACCAAGAGAGATTGACGACAGCATGACTTGAACCTGAGCCTTGATAGCGAAGAGAACAATCCTTACCAACTAAATCAGCCCTCGTTTCCCCTACAAATTTATAATTCAGCCGGCCTATGAAATTAGTGTACTTGGTACAGTAATTAGTTATTTATTTATTTTAAATTCCTTTCAAATGGTTAAGTATGAGAGCATCTCCATTGCAGGGGTGTAAAGGGAAATGTAAGGGATATTTACACCAAGAGTTGCCGGAAGTTGCTCTAATGGTAGAATGAAAATTAATGCAAATTAATGTAAACGATCCTTACCCTAAATATAGCATTTGGTCGAAAAATGTAACAAACTTTAATGCATATATGAGGACTATAGCATAGCCGATCCCTAGGCTTCCCAAACTTACATGTAGTGGCGGATCCAGGATTATGTAGCCAAGGGGGCTTAGTGTAAAAGTTCTGAAATTTTTCTACAAAGAAAATAATGCTAAAAAGATAGAAAGATAGTACTTCCATTCATAATTCATAACAAAACCAATAATACAAGTTACAATTGTCCACGACGAGTTTTCATATTCTGAAAACGTTGCATTATAATTTCGTTATCAATACAAGAAAAAACATCTCTCTCAATGTAAACAATCAAGCTATCATTCAACCATTGATCTCCCATTCTGTTGCGAAGTGGATTTTTAATAATATTCATAGCGGAAAATGCCCTCTCCACTGATGCAGTTGCAACCGGTAAAACCAAAGCCAATGTAAGAAGCAAATACACAAAAGGAAATATTTCATGCATTCCTTTCTCCACCATTTTTTCCGCAAGACTACTAATCCCTTCCAATTGAGAAAAATCACTACTCGAACCCATATGATGAACATAAACACCAAGTTGATCTTCAAGCATCAATAAGTCTCTATCCGAAAAATCATAAGGATAAAATTGAGCAAGACGAACTAGCTTTCGTTTGTCAAAAGCCACAAAGTTATTTTTTGGACTCAAGCATGCCAAACAAGTAAGTAACTCAGTACTTACCTCGTTGAAGCGATCATTTAATTCCGCAAGTTGCCCATCAATTACATGAATAAAGGTCTCCACACGATAACGATGATAATTTGTCTTCATTGGAGCATTACGCCGCGATCTCCCTGGAATTACATATTCCTCATCCATGGTAGGAACTATAATATCATGTTTGTAACAAAACGAGGATGCTTGCTCAACCAATTCTTCAAACTCATTATCCCTCATCAACTGCAGGTTTTCCTTGCATGTTTTCACTAAATTCATTGCACTTACAATGTCTTGATCTTTCTTTTGCAATGCTAGAGACAAAGTGTTTGTTATTCCCAATATAGCTTTCATTACAAATAAGTGAAACACAAACTCAAAAGATTGTATTTCTCTCCATAACTTATAGGCTTCACCCGAACTATCATTAGGATTATCATCAACAATCATTTGAAGCAAATTCACCACATATGGGAACATAGAAATGATACTAATCAACGTACCATAATGTGAGTTCCATCGTGTATCGCCGGCACGTTTGAGAATCCTTTCTTGATTTAAGCCACGCCCCGTTATAAGACAATCATCTTCAAAAGCTCTCACAAGCTCTTCTTGGTATTGTGCTCTAAGTGCATCGCGACGCTTACAAGATGCTCCAACAACATTAACCAAACTATTAGCCGTTGTGAAAAAAGAGTTGACATCAATGTTTTTCTTTGCTACCGCAACAATAGCTAGTTGAAGTTGATGAGCAAAGCAATGAACATAAAATGCACAAGGTTGTTCTCTCAAAATCTTTGTCTTAAGGCCATTGAACTCACCTCTCATATTGCTAGCTCCATCATAACCTTGTCCTCGTAGCTTGGAAAAGCTCAAATTCGCGGAAGAAAAGAATTCATCAATTACTTCCTTTAGTGCACTTGAAGTAGTGTCGGTTACATGTTGAACCCCCACAAACCTTTCAATTATTTGCCCTTTGTCATTCCCATAACGCAACACCATCGCCATTTGCTCCTTTATTGAAACATCACGTGCTTCATCCACCATTATTGAAAAATATCTATCTTTTACATCACTCAAGATAAGATCAATGGTTTCTTTGGCACAAGAATTGACAAGATCTTTTTGAATTGAAGGAGCTATTAACTTTAAATTTTTCGGAGCATTTTTCAACACAACGGCCTTAACTTTTTCATCATGATCCGCAAGAAATTGCAAGAGCTCTAAATAATTCCCTTTATTACTTGATTGTACACTTTCATCATGACCACGAAAAGAAAGCCCTTGCCGCAACAAATACCTAGTGCACTTAAGTGATGCATTCAAGCAAGTGCGATAAGCCGTGCGAGCTTGGCTTGTTTGCTTGATCACAATTGTTTCAATGTGTGTAGTTTGATGCATCAAATTGTAAGCAACTTCTCTAGCTTGGTTGTGAACACTATCAACTGGTCCAATATGAAGGTTAAATCTTTCTTTCGCCTTCTTCCAATTATTGAAGCCTACCCCAGTGAATGCATCACCACCCACTTGATCAAAATTAGATTTGAAGAGATAACAATGAAGACAAAACGCAGCATCTTTAGCAATACTATATTCCAACCAATCATGATCATCAAACCAATGAGCAATGAAGCGTCTATTAATTCCTGATTGATTAGTTTGTGGGAACTTATAACTTCTAGGTTGACAAGGTCCCTTTTGTAGATATGCTCTTCGGATCTCATCCCGAATATTAGGACTATAATCTGCCATTCGAGTTCTTAGTCCAGGGTCTGCTTGAAGATTAGCTAAGATCTCATCTACTTCAATTGGTCTTGCATTTGAACTACCCGGATTAGACAGAGAAGAACTATCCGTAGATAATTTTCTTTTAAAGAATCGTTCCATAAATCTACAAATCAATTAATTCAATCAATCATTAATTTTTATCCAAATTATCATATGAATATGAAAATTTCAATAACCCACTCTCAATATTCAATATACTCCCTAAACCCATATCAATCAATATTCAATATACCAAATTATCATATCAAATAGCAATCAATATTTAATATACCCAATCAATTCATATTATCAATCAAGCATAAACTCAATCAATCTACATTAATATGATTATCACTATGATTCATATCCATAAATTTAATTACATAAAAAAATATATCAATATGATTCATATCCATAAATTTCAAGCATAAACTCAATCAAGCATAAACTCAATCAATCAATATGATTCATATCCATAAATTTCATTACATAAAAAAAAAAAATATCAATATCAACAATATATATTATCACTATAATTATTAATATCAGATTTTCCATGCTTACTTACTTGTAGTTTAAAAAATGGGCGGCGGACGGCGGTAGAAGGTGGTGGTGATCGGCACTGGGCCACCGGCGAAGAGTTGATGGAGGTTGTCGAAGGTTGGGAGGTTGGGAGGTTAGGGTTTGAGAGGATGGGAAGAGGGGCTGTGGAATTGGGAATGAAAGGTTTGGAGAAAATGAATCTGTGCTGATGTTCTGTAATCTTTTTTTTTTTTTTTTAAACCTGGCCCAAAACGACGTCGTTTTGAGGCCAGGTCAATTAAAAAAAATTTGACTGAGCCTTGGACTAAACGACGTCATTTGGCAAGGCTCGTTTTAAAAAAAAATTACGCGCAGCGCAGGACATTTCGTTTGGGACTTTCGTCGAGCACTTTGTGTGCATACAAGGGGGCTTCCAGCAGCTGTCCAAGGGGGCTTTCATGGAGTCCCTTGCCAAATTTTCAGCCTTCCAAGGTGTCGTCCGACCCCTCTTGTCCCAACATGAATCCGCCACTGCTTACATGGATTATATTTTGGAGAGGATGAGGGATATAAACTTATGATAAATGATGATGAAGATACTGAGGTCAAAAGACTCGCTAAGTTTATGAAGTTAAGACAAAAAAATGATGTGGTTGAGATAAGAAACGAAGTGGATAAGTGTTTGTGGTGGGATGTTTAAAATCCTAAAAATCCTCAACTTAAATTGTTAGAATCTGCATTCATTTTGGGTGGTTGAATCCTTTTCATGTCTCTTTGACTCCAAAAGTGATGGAGGCCCTAATTTGTACAGGCGATTGGTTAAAAGTGGATGAATATTTCTTTTACAAGGAACCCACAAAAGATGCGCTCGAGTTCTATGACGTTTGGAGAAAATTGAGTTGGGTAATACTAAGCTAGTAATTCAATTAATATATTGATTTGTCAATTGCATTTTTTTCAATGTTTGTTCATTCTCTCACACTTTAGAGGTTAGCCAAATGACAGAGCAGCAAGTAAGCACTAGCAATATAGTGCTAGTTGATCTTGCATGCCTTGCTAGAAGATGATCTACTTGATTACACTCCCTTGAATTGAAAGAAACAGTAATATCATCAAATTGTTGCAGACTTCTCTTAATATCATTAATGAATGTCCATCTTATGCCCAAGACTTTTCCTCACCATTCTTTAAGTCATTTACCGCCTCTTGTGAATCTGACTCAACCAGTATAGAAGAAAAGCCAGCATTCCGAGCAAACTTCACCCCGAATAGTATAAGTTAGTTGGAAATTCAGTTTTGAGCCTACTGATTTGGGCCTTCAAAATTGTTAATTGTTCCAGAAAACTATTTGTTTTTTCCAATCTGAATTTGGTAAGGAACTGGTTTGGGCCCAATAGCAATCCAATACCGATCTCTATTGTGCCTAGGCCTGGATGAGAATGTTTCTTTCTATCCGCGAAGATGAGGGTATTTTAGTAAATCAAGCTGGTAACTGATTTGAATTCCTCCTGCTAGTGCGCATGCCTAATGCTTAGGCTTAGGAAGGAAGAAGAAGATATAGAAGGAACGAAAGAACGAACGAAGACGACAACGTTCTGGGTTGGTGATCGAGAGAAATGGTGAAGGGGCTGCAACTACCAGGACAACAAAACCTGCCACCCGATGTGACCCATCTCATCGATCAGCTGGAACGCCACTGCCTGGCTCCCGATGCTTCCCTCGTCTCCAAATCCGCTTACTTCGACCTCCAACTTGTATATATATATATATATATATATATCTCTCTCTCTCTCTCCACATTTCCCTGCTTTGTTTGGTTTCCTAGAAAATGTGGCTGGCTACAATTCCTTTGATTTCTTAGAATTATTTAAAAATTTGCAGGCCAGGGAGGAAATGTCCAACGAAAGACTGCGTTACTTGGAAGCCATGGTAATTCATTCTCCTACATTCATGGAGTTCCTATTTGACAAGGATTTTAAATTTGTGTGAGAATTCTGATGTAGGCAATTTACAGTGAGGCAATTGCAATGGTGGAGGAGTATGAACAAGGCTTGAGCAACTCTCCTCAGGTTTCACTTTTTGTCACACTTTGAATTTTCTTTCTTTATTATTGCAAGTTGAGAACAATTCTAACCTCTAGAGCCTACCCATTTTTTTCATTTTGAATTATTGCTTTTCAAATTGGCTTCACATCATCTGTTGTCAGGTCATGATTTTGCATGAAGTATGAGAGACACTCCAAACTGCAATGTGTAGTGTTTAGAATCAAAGGGTGTATTTGCCTTCCTTGCACGGGAATTGAATTATTTCCTTCTTTTTGTTCCATTTTGAAGAAGAAATGAAGTGAAAAGAAAAACTAACTCCATCTGAATTGTGACTGATAAACCACTGCAAAAATTTGCTTTCCATGGAAGAATGTTCATTATTATTTTTAATCTAATCATTACCTTAACTTTATATAGTTACAATGATAGACTTGTGTATTAGAATTTAGGTTATCTTCAAAAGACGACATGCTAATTCAATCTTCACTCGATGCTCAAATGTAATGTGCCCTTAGTATCCTGTTATGCAGATGAGCCATGTAAGTAGTCTAAAACTGATGAGAACCTAATTTTTCATGTATATATCAGCTGTATGAAACATTAGAGCATCGTATGACTATTGCGGAAGCAGCTCAAAGGTTGAGGCTTCCTCTTATCTCCAAGGATGGTGAAATTCATGAGGACGAAATTGAAAAATGCGGGATGATGTCACGTAGTTCCCTTGATAGCACTTGCACCAGTTTTACAGTTAGCTCAAGTTCCAACTCGACAAATTGTACTACTGCAAATAGCAATAGTGCAGCAAACAACAATATGTCTCTTAGTGCCGCTGATGTTGTGGAACCTGCAATTGGTGGTGTACCCAATTGCTTTCTTGGGATTACACCTGGTTATCTATGGCAAACACAGCTCCAGCAAACCCCCTTCTCCATGGTACAATGTTCATTTGGTTCTGGCATTCAAACAGTTGTCTTGTTCTTTTACATATTTATTTATAATTTACGTTTTTTTTTTCTGCTCTAAACATCTTTTCTTAGAGAATCTGTTATTTTTCAGTATATAGTCCTTTAATATGAAGATATAACCTTGGTGAAGCTGTCCTTATTAATGGAATATTTGAGATACATCTGTGATGCTTAAACTGCAGGATATGACAGAATACCAGTTGTGTCTTTCCCATGAGATTGAGGCTCGTTTGAAAGCTAAATGTGATGTGTTAGCTGATGCCTTTGTCATGGATGACATAGGTCTCTCTCTCTCTCTCTCTCTCTCTCTCTCTCTCTCTCTCTCTCTCTCTCTCTCTCTCTCTTGTTTTTTACTCTCTTCCCACCCATATATGAACGCAATCCAGATTCCATAGCCATTGCAATCTTGTGATGAACATGTTGACTTGTTGATCTACTTCTCAGGGCCTCCACATAATCAATTTCTGTATGAAAAGTCAACTGTCATCTGCATGCCAAACTGTTGATCCACATCATTTCTATTTGTCTTATTCATTCTGGGAAAGGATACCCCAGATTCACTGCTCCAATGCAATCTTTGAGGATCAAGTTTACTAGTATCCTAGAAATTTAATACACAGTATCTATATTCTTTATACTTTCCTGGGCATAATTAATACCAATGATATAACCAGTAGGCAATATGTTTATGTATAGTGGTAATAGGCGTAAATTAATACCATTGTTTTCTTGCTGCAGATTCATCACCCAGGCATCAAATTTCAAGTGCTCCGCTTCCAGAAAGGTTTTGGTTACTCTCTTAATGCAACGTTTATCTTAAGACAATTCCCTTTTACACGGAGCAAGATTCTTTCTACTGATGTTTGTAAATTTTGTTTGACATGTAATATAGTCTGTTACTTGAGCTAGCAGCTGACATGAGTAGTTGTAATAGAAAAAGTACTTTAAACTACGAAAATGATTATATGTCATTGTCCAGATCATTGGCTGCCTCATTTTCACACAACTAATTCTAACGCTGCATATATATATATATATATATATATATATATATATAAGTGACTACAGTTTTCAACTATTTTCTGTACTTCTCTCAAGTGCAATGCAGCCATAAACCAATGCTTTTGGTGAATTTTTAAATTTCTAGAGACTGTGTTCTAAATGTGTCTGTGATGGTGTGTTCTATAATATGTTGGACTTTTCTCACGATTTTATCAGGATAAAGTTGATAATCGAGGAAACAGAAAGGGAGGAAGCAGCTCTTCAGGAAGATCTATATTCTGCAGATAGAAAATTTTCTGAGTATTATAATGTATGAAAATATACAATCTATGTTTTATTTTCCTGAAATTCTTAGTGGCTTCATTTTTCTTGTGAGGGTATGTGACATAAAGTCTTTTTTCACAAACTAGGTCTTAGAGCAGATAGTGGGGGTTCTTATGAAGCTGGTCAAAGATTTGAAGTTGCAACATCAACATAAATATGTAAGCTTCTAATATTTGTGATGGTTGTATTTTCAGTAATAAGATTTGGGGATATGCCTTACATTTTGTTTAATTATAGGATTCTGTTTTCCTTACCGTTGAAACTTATTGTAAATAATATTTATAGGATGAACAGCAAAAGATATGGCTGTGCAAAAGGTGTGAGACAATGAGTGCAAAATTGAGGTTCGTTGCCTGGTTTCTTATGCAAACAGAAAAGGTTCAGTTACTGAGCGTATTCATGGTTTTCATTTATTCAAGTATGATCTAATTAATTGATTCTGTAATGAGTATAATATGCCCCATTTAATTTCAGGAAACTGAAATATTCTGTCCTCGGTCAAACTTATACAAGGGATTCGGTACCTGCCCTATATAAAATACGGTACTTATTGATTACTCTTTTAAAAGTATTTGCAACATACTAGTTCAAGATTGTTTGAATAATTTTGGCTCATTTCTAGGAAGTATCTTCTTGATGCTACAAAAGAAGCTGATGCTACATATGATAAAGCGGTATGTTATTCTAATTCTCATATGTTTCTTTCCTATATGGTTCCTGATCATAAGTTGTCATTTTAATGTGCCCCTATATAGAGCCACTTAAAATGAGGCTTGCAAGTGCTGTAGGCTACTTCAAGTAGTAATGTATTCTTTTGGGGCATTCCTGGCTAGTTAATTTTTCAATAGTTGTCCGTCTATTTTCCTCGGCCTCCAGTAAGTCACTGTTTTAAATCAAAATCTACCAACTATCAAGCTGTGAGTTGCTCCAAACTGAAGTCTGGTAGATATTGGGTTTTCTAAGGGAATGTAGTTACCAACCAAGCTATGAGTTAAGATATGCTGAGCAAACGTTCTCTGACAACGTGTATCCAACTTAATTAGCCATTTAACCTTACCATTGTTTTTTTAGTTTTAACTGCATCTCTCTCCTGCTGGCTTTTTATGAACTGTGTTTCATCTTCTTCTACCAGATTACCCGCCTTCGCGAGTACCAGGATGTTGATCCTCACTTTGATAAAATTGCAAGGCAGTACCATGATATCGTAAAGGTAATAGCTATGCTTCCAGTTGTCCATTACTTGGTTCGTTCCTGTGCTATACTCTAATGTCAACATTTCCATTGCAGGAATTGGAAAATATGCAATGGACGATCCACCAGGTTGAAATGGACTTGAAACACCTCCCAGATCAACCCAATGCCTAGAACCCTCTTGTTTTTTAGGTGTTGTTACTTGGGCTTTCTTCTCATAATAGCAGCTTCGGTTGCACCGTTCAGAGCTAATTGTAATTGTTTATGCTGTTTTATCATTTTTTATCCCTTTTTCTTTTCTTATAGAAGGTTTCTTTTTTAATTGGATTTTTGGGCCACACGTGTACCTCACCAGCGAGCCAACATATTTTTTCACGAAATCTAACGACACGGAGAAAATTGATGTCATAATAAACAAGGATGGTTAGGTTAGGCAGATCTGGTCTAATTACTTTTTTCTCTATTTTTTAAATCATGGTGCCATGACAGGGTAGAAATCTTTCCCTATCACCGTTGTACTTATAACTGGTTACACCTAACATTTCTTCTATAACCGGTTACACCTAATGATCATGGTGTCATTAGCTCAACATGACAAACATGCAAGTTGAGGGAGAGATTGGCTTATGGCAAGTTGGAAAATATTTTACCTTAAAATACTTATCAGTTCCCTCGAGAAGCTCTAAGCATGTAAGAAATGCTGTCAGACTAAATGGAAAAGAAAGCCAAGATAATATATATATTGTATACATTCCACAGCAAAATGTAGCATTTCCTAGAAATTAGTTTTACAATGAAGCATCACTTCCGCAGAGACCCAAACTTGAAAGCTAAACGAACAAATGTGGGCAAATCCAGTACATATAACCAGAGTGCATGGTCATCATTAACAGAGTCCTTACGACAGTGGTCAATCATCTTCTCTCTCTGGGGGAGGACCACAAGGCAAAAGCATTTTCTGCACAATAGAGAGAAAATAAAATCAATTCATACATCAATAAGACAAGTATCGGCTCGAAAATTATGACTAACACATTATACAATCTCTCTACAGCCCACATAATAAGATCACCATGTGTATTACATATACACATCAGACCATAAACATACAAATAGAGGGAAAAAAAAAAAGGTGAACAGTTTGCGCAAGAAGCAAGACTGTGAGTGGGGTAAACTGGACCAAGTGATGTTAACAACGTTAAACAGAAGTACAAATGAATGGATCTGCAAAGACGTATGCGCACAAATAAAACAAATAGATCTGAAACAAAATAATCAACCCCTAGAATTTGAAGTCTAGTGACATAAACTTACAATTCAACATTATACCCACAATGTCCCCTTCATAAACTCATGAATACATCCCATGAGCTTTAGAAGGCAAATCTGAAACCAATTTTTGACATAATTTAATTTTTTAGATGGTCGACACAAATTTTATGAGAAGTGTAGCATATATTTAAAATCTACACACTGAGATAACATACTTCTTTACTTGAAAATTGAAGAGACATATGGGCCCTGTCCCACACGCTGGTCAACAGGATTCAACAGAGGCATTGACATAGTTGGCCAAGTAGTTTGGATCATGCTTTGTTGAGTTGCGTCTATTTTAACAATATGCAACAAGAAAACTCATTTCTCCCAGGATTTTGGAAACTTCACAGCCTTAAATTACAGAGACCTTGTGGGAAGCCACTGATGACAACGTCACATTCCAAGACTAGAATGTATAGCCAGGTAGACTTAGAGTGGGAAAACTGCGGACTGCTAAGGAAAACCATATCCCAACTATTTGTGAACAGTACAGTACAATTACAAAAGCATCCAGTGAACTTCCTCTTCATGATTTACCAAAATAAACTTACTGGAACTTCTCAGAAGTTCATTATCCAACTTTACCCTTTCTTGTCTCAGTACTATTAAATTCAAGATCATCCTCTTTTTGGTCAAGCACCTATAAGCAAGACTGGTAAAATCTCAATCCATGCGGCTTAACTAGCTGTCCATAAAACTATTTAGCCACTAGACATTAAATCAAAAAGACTATGCTTCCTATGGTTGGTTACTGGTTGGTTACAAAAGCTGCACCTACCATCAAAGAGAAAACTAAGCAGACAGGGATTACTTCAACTAAAAACTGCTCAAACACAAAAGGAAGCTTTAGTTGTATTAGACAACAAGGCCGGCAAGGCTCAGCCAAGGATGATTGTTGTGTTTTTTGTTTCCTGGCTTGCCTCCATGTAACCCAAAGAAAAAAGGAAAGAAAGCAAGCTTTAGCCAAACCAGGTGGCACAAAGTTCACTACAAAGATGCTAATACTACTATTCTCTTCCCTCAAGAGTCCGACCATGATCTCACACATACCACATAATATTAAATCCATCATTATAATGTTAGGATCACTTCCGGTATGAATTCACGAAAGACAACCCTTGAATCAAAAACTGCACTGGACAAGCAAATATTTGAATGTACACTACAATTACAATATCACACTCACGCAAACACACAGACACGCAGAGGAAAAGCACACATGGACATTAACACTATGAACAAGTAAGAAAATCCAAAAGCACTTGCAACAAAGCAAGAAAACATATCCCGATTACGGTAGCTAAACCTAAGCCTAATACAATCAATTACTAGTCACAAAAGCATAAAAGCAAGACAGTAGAGAGAACCTGCATAAAGTTGTAGCGTTCTCTTCCAATTGACTCATTCTCGGCAAGAGCAAAGTATGCAAGAATGGGATAGTGGCCAACGTAGGATGCGTAGCTATCACGCTGAATATTCACGGCCCACTCACTGCATATTTCAAAGGCAAAAGAATCTAAGAATTCCAAAATAATCATATAAGAAGAAACTATAAACACAAAGCAAGAGAGAAGATTCTACTCACTATCTGTTCAAGTCGGCATGCCCGGTTCCGACGTATTTAGCTTGAAGGTGCTCAAGCTGGGAATTGATGTTGAACCTATCACTGGCCTGAACCCAATCAAAGAAAAAAAGTTAGCTATGATCATTAATTTGAGGTGGATGAAGAAAAATTAGGGTTTATGATTTCGGGATCCCCAAAAGGAAAGAGCTTGAGGATATTGATTTTCTTGTCCCTTCTTTCTAGTTAGGCGTTAACTGGATGAAAATATCGAATTGAGATGGAGTTAGGGTTGATATCTAGTTACCTGCATATTGGCTGCACCGAGAAGAAGCTTAACCAGCAAAACTGAATCACACAGAGAGATTCACAGCTTTTTGAAAACGGCTCTGAAAATACAACCCGCTAAGGAAGCGACTCTAAGATATACTATTTATTTACTTTTTACCGTGATAGTGGCGGTAGAAGGCCTCGCAGTAAATTATAATATTCACCTATAAACTTAATAATTTAGTAATCTACCAATTCAAATGTGGTTCAATTACACGAACAGTAAGCTTCATCGACTCAGTTGTTTTGGTTCTGAAACGCTTCCATCAATACATTGAAAAATTAAACGAATCATTAAACAAACAATTGTCATCAATGAAATTGAAAGGATACCATGTTAAGGGAATGAGTAGGGGTATCCTAGTTGTTCCTTTATTTTCCAAGTAAACATATTTTCTTAAATTTTCTAACATTAGATGGGGTAGGGATCATCATTTGACCCTAAGTCCATGGGCAAAATAGGCAGTCGAAAGCCTCATGGGCCAACACTCGGTCTGTTCTTTAGGGCAGCCCTTGAATTGGGTAGGACTTGGACTTAGATTTGAAACCCTCAGACCAGCCCACCTAGGTCCGTTTAGGCCCCGCCCATATATGCCCTTTTTTGAGACTTAATTGATGCACTCTTTAATCTCGTTTTACACTTAATCAAAATAATATAATATGTAGAATAACTTAATAATCTTAATATATAGACGTAATTGAAATAATGTAATATGTAACATAAATTAATAAATTATTTTTTTGTTTTACATATGTTATGAATTAAGTTAATATTTTAATGTTGTGTTAAAAATTTGTAATAAAAAGTTTTTAAAAAAAAAGTTGGCGTTTCTAGGCCCATGGAAGGCCCAGATCGGCCCCATAGATAGGCTCCTGCCTTGACACTTGAAACTTCGGTTCAAACCCAAAAATTTCAAACTGGGCTATGACGAACCAGATTCTGACTATGCCACTGAGTGGACCATGGGGCTAAATTATTTTTTTTTTCCCATTTTTCATTTGATTTGAGGCTGTGAGAGGGAAGTTTTCACATCCACTCAGTGACTAGTTATGACTATTAGACAACATTCAGTAAGCCTAAGCCGGGCAGATCTCTCTCTATCACATTAGTTGCTCCTATCCACTTCATATTATCTTGCCTATAAATAGAGGCAAAGTGAGAGAGAGAGAGAGAGAGAGAGAGAGAGAGAGAGAGAGGAGAGAGAGAGAGAGAGAGAGAGAGTTTGTTTCTTACAAAACTCTCTTTCCATTTCATTTCAACCGAAAACAACACTGAGACATCTCCTTTGTTTTTCATATTCACAGACGGAGTCCTCTAAGCATAGTTGTTACCTTTATGGGAGCAAGTTCAACTTCATGAATCATGAGAAGACTGTCCATCGCCAAAGGTATAAGAGGAAATATAAGTGCAAAAACTGCACAACAATCTTCTTTATTGTGGTGGGATATAAAATAATGGCAGAGGTGGCGGTGTTGCAGGGTGTGGTAAGGGTTTGTCATAGGCCTGGATCGGGCTTGCTCGATCTAAAATTTTGAATTTGGATCGGGCTTCACAAGCTTTTTAAATTTTTCGATTCGAACTGAGGTTTCAAATGTCAAGACTCGAGCCTATCTATCGGGCCTGAGCGGGCCTCCCATGGGCCTAAAGGGGCCTTTTTTTTTCTTGTCAATAAGTATTTTATAACTTTTTATTACAAATGTTTAGACAACATTAAGAAAATTAACTTACTTCATAATATATTTAAATTTTAAAAATTTAAAAAAAAAAGTTTATTAATTATGCTACATATTACATTATTTTAATTAAATATTCAATAAGGTTAGGGAGTGCACTTGGATGTGGGTTGTAGTTCAATGTCTTTTATAAATTTTTGTTACAAATTTCTATACAACATTGAAAAAATTAACTTAATTCATAATGTGTGCAAATAAAATAAAAAGTTGATTAAGTTATTTTACATATTATATTATTTTGATTGAGTCTAAAATGATATTAAGAAGTGCATCAATTAAATCTTTATAATAAAAAAGGGCCTAGATGAGTCCGGCAAACAGGCTTAGCGGGCCCAACCGGGTCAAACGGGTCTAGGTGGGCCGACGGTTTCAAATTCTAAGCCCAAACTATATCCAATCAAAAGTGAGTCGGGCCAGACTTCGACCCATCGAGCCTCAGACTACCCAATTCGACCTATGAACATAGGGCCAAATGATAATCCCTAAAATGGGGTGTACATGTTCCATACGCATTTGTTTGTCTCTTTATGTGCAAGCACAGGCGGACCTACACATGAGTAAGAAAAAAAGGCAATACGAATTAAATGCCTAAAAGAGACTTTATAATATTCAATTTGATTTCTACTTCACATAAACTGGTTGTCTTCCAAAATTCCCTTAATGGTGTATCTCTATTTAATAACTATCCATGAGTTTTAATCCCCCTTATTTGGCATATGTCCTTTCTTAGTTTCTCAACTTATAATTTAATTTTGTTTTATACAAATTTCACATTTATTTATTCAAAGTTTCTCTCTTCCTTGTCGACTAATGTACATGGGTTCATGGACTCCTTGCACTTGGATTTCCCTCACATACTTTTAGCCTTTTGAATGTTGCCCCTCCCATGAAAAATTCTTGAGTCCGCCAGTGCATGCAAGATAAGGTTATATGTGAGGAAGTGTTTTAACTTGATGTACAATGTTGGCTCACGTTGTGATCACATAAGTTTTATGAACTAGTAATTGTCTAACATAGTATAAGAGCTATGGTGTTAAACATATTGACTGATTTCTTTTTGTTTGTGTGCTAAATAAAAAGATCCCTAATTTTGGTTGATGTTATTTGGATAGTCACTAATTTAGTCAAGAGCAAGTCGGGCTAGATTTTGGCCCATCGAGCTTCGGACTACCCAATTCGGCCCATAAATAGGGCCAAATGATAATTCCTAGGATTGGGTGTACATGTTCCATATGCATTTGTTTGTCGCTTTACGTTCAAGCATTAGGAAAACTACAATAATCTCATGGGCTTTTCCTATTGAATTTCTATTAGTTTGTCAAACATTTGATAGCTAAGACCATCTGATTATTTATGGTGATTCAAGAGAACTTGCATAAAGCAGTTCTTGCTCCTGCTAGTTACTTTGTCAATCAATTGCCTCTTTTCATCTACATTTCTTTTGGGCATCATTCTTAAACCTGAAAATAGTTGATATATTTTTACACAAGTTATTATAGTCTTATTAGCCAATGGTATGTTGTGGACTTAATAGCTTGGGGGAAAAAATTCACAACATAACTATTAAAGGAGAAAGCTAAGCTCAATATTTATTAACACACTCATTATTTTGGTCGACTTTATCACCTTACAGATGCGAACAACAAAGTAAACATGAAAAGTCTTCAGAGATCATGCTGACGAATAAGAAAAAATCATATGGTTTAATTTTATGCTTCGATAATAGACAACAAAGTAACCTCCTCTCCAAATCCTCCAATTCCATTTTCACCTCTAAAGTTTACATATGTATTTGTTGATCTAATCTACCCAAGAAGCACCCATACTTTATCCATCTTAAGGTTGCACTGCACCTAAGTTTTGAGAAAAATCAAACAAGGCGATATAACCACTAAGTTAAGAGAATTTCAAAACTTCAGTATCGAAGTTATAAAACCACAACCTCCACTTCCTGCAAACTAACAGTAGCTCACATTTTTACTTGATGTACAATGTTGGCTCATGCTGTGATCGCATAAGTTTTATGAACTAGTGTCTAACATAGGGATGAGAGTTATGGTGTTAAATATATTAATTAGAGGGAAGAGCGTTGCCTCGGCAAAGTCATTTTGATGTAAATTATTGGTCATCTGCGACTTAAGATTTAGGATTAATGATTCGTTAATCGTTTTCACACTCTGAACTAATTTCTTTTTGTTTGTGTGCTAAAAAGATTCTTAATTTTAGTTGATGTTATTTGGATGGTGACTAATTTAGTCATAAGAATGGAATTAGGCATGCCGAATTTAATCAGTCTCTCTCTGTTTTTTTCTTTTGGCTATCCCATGGATTGGATTTGGATAGCACCAAGAATATCATTGGTAGGAGGCATGACCAAAGTCATACGTACCTTAATATGCCAATTGGATGGATGGTCCGTGTTCCTCTTCTTTCTATAATGTTCCAGGTTCCATATTCTGGATTCTTCCTGGTGGGTGGGTCCCACACTCTTTGCTCTCCCGTCTATCTTCCACCGAATTTCCCTCTTTGTTTTTTGCATGGAATTGCCAGTCTGAGGATGGGTGGGGTGCGTTCAATCTACGCGTTCCCTCCATCAATTAAACACTTTTTTTTTTCTTTTTTTTTTGCACTCGTCTGCATGATTTCTACCCTGCCCAGTCCCAGACACTGCATTTTAACCGTACACGTGTATAATTAAGTTGTCCTAATCCTAATCCAATCGAACTCCAGCTTAGCTTTACCATGGTTTGTTGAATCTGTGGTTGAGGCGCTACCGCCAACAGCCCTCCATGCCTATATATAAGGGCCCGAAGTCTCTCTGGTTTTTCCCATCCTCATCTCCAAAGCTGCTTGTCTTTTCGGGTAAGGTTCCCCAACAACGCCTTACCCTTTTCAACTTTCATTCTTCTGGTACGATCAATTATTTCCTGCTTTCTGCTACATATATATGATGACTTCTTTCGGCTGTGTTTGATCTCCTCCTTTTATGTGATGTCTTTGTGAATATTATTGATGCTTCTGTCTACAAGATGTTTGATTGCTTACACCAATTCATGTGGACTTGGATACAAATTCAATACATGCATCATGTTGCATGTTTCCAATCATTTTTATTATGTGTGTCTTTTAAGATTTAAACAAAACCCACGTACAATTTTTCTCTTTGATAAAAGTTCTTACATACATACATGTAGCTGCAACGCGTCATTCTGAGAAACAGATCGAGCTCAGAGTCTGTCACGTGATCCGTTATTATGAGACAGATAGATGTTGTATACACCTTTATAATCAAATTCAAGAATTTCTTGAGTTTGTGATGTTAGATGATTCTCAATTAGTTGGAATGGAGGGAATCATTGTTGATTGATTACATGATCGTTGATATTGAAAGGAGGACTAACAATTTGTTCTCTTCGGTGTGTTTTTTCAGCTCAATTTGTTTAGATTTTCAATCCAAACAAAAGTACATATATGGTTGAACTAGACGTCCAGATCCCAACTGCTTTTGACCCGTTCGCCGAAGCCAAAGACGCGGATGCCCCCGGAGCCAAGGAGTATGTGCATATCCGGGTGCAGCAGAGAAATGGAAAGAAGTGCCTGACAACAGTTCAAGGGCTGAAGAAAGACTTCAGCTACGAGAAGATCCTTAAGGATCTGAAAAAAGAGTTCTGCTGCAACGGCAATGTTGTCCAGGACAAAGAGCTTGGCAAGATAATTCAGCTCCAAGGTGATCAACGCAAGAACGTGCTTCAGTTTCTTGTTCAGGCCAAGATTGTGAAGAAGGAGCAGATAAAGATGCATGGTTTTTGAAGACTTGGAGTTTGGAAATTGGAGGGAAGGGGCTTAAAATTTGATTAGTTTTGCTACCCTTGTTTTATGTGCTAGCTCTCCTAATAGTCCCTGCACTGGCTCCGGAAAATCTGTAATAACAGAAGAAGTGTCTATATACATGTGGAATTTATAGACTTCTCTCCTTGTTGGAGTAATTCTGTGCTTAGTCTTTTTTTGCTTTCTCTTTTATTGTTGATGGTGATTTCTGTTGAATGTTATGGGACTTCATTTTTCATCTGCCCAGTTGGTATTGGTCATCGATCAAATGTATGTTTGTGTTTGGAGAACTTGGGTTGAGGAACAATGTAGTAGTTCACTAGAATTCGATGTGACAAATTCTTCCCAATCAAGGCTTATCCAAAAGTAGTAGGATCATCTATTCATTTTTACAAACTAGGATCATCTATTCATTTTTACAAACTAGCTATTCGTTTTATAGTATTTCTCTTCTCGATGTTGAAAAATGTCCTAAGTTTGAATCCGTCTCACAGTTTTCTCAAGAGAGTGAAAAACGAAACCTTCATTTGTAACCAAGTGTTAAAAGATATGTGAAAAGATGCACGTATCAGTTAGGCACCGACCCATCCATGCAAGCTAAAACTAAATAGCTTTCTCTTCGTTGATTCCTCGAAATATCAACATACTAAAATAAAGTCAACAAAACAAAGATGAATACAAAATAAATAAAGATGGTGGCTCTATGCGCTTGTAACTCGAAACCAATTCAAGTAAAGGCTTCATTGGTAACTATCAAGGACTGCTGGAAAGCAATTGGAAGCTATTACCCACTCATATGGTTCAAAGTCCCCCTGAATTTACACATATTTCTAAGAGTGGAACTTATGGTTTGCAGCAGTCAGAGAATGTAATCATAAACTCTAGAATAGCTTGGCCTGCGGTTGCGTTCCACTTCTCATCATCGTGGAGAACTCCTCGTAGTTGATCCTACCATCCTGTAAGCCCAACATAATTGAATACTAATGTGCATGATAACGGAGAAAATGAATGATTTGTAAGGAGGTCAACTTACATTGTCTGTATCAACTTCAGATATTATTTCCCTAATTGTCTGGTCGTCACCCATTCCGTACTCTTTCATTGCTGATTCTAGCTCGTCTCTTGTGATAAAACTTTAATAAAGAACAAAGCATTAGCTAGTTAATAATCATTAATGGTTACCCAAATGCCTCATAAGCCTAATCCCATCCAGTTTCTTGGTGCTCGCTCATTCTGCTAGAACCCTGGTCTATATTTGTGAAACTAAGATCCAAATCAACTTGCCTCTCTAGACAAAATATCTTAATGTGCCTCTGTGCACCAAACTAATTCCAGATGCATGTTTCTCTTATACTCAACAATAAAGTTAAAATCCCAAGACATATCAATTGGTAATCATGTATAAAAAATGATTGTCCAAGAATGTGCGGCCAATTCTTACAGATTAAGAAGAAAAAACTTACCCACTATTATCCTTGTCAAAATATTGAAAGGCTTTGAAAAGATGCTCGTCCCTTTCTAGTCTGTGTCTATGCATTGTAGCAGTGATGAATTCAATGTAGTCAATTGCTCCACTCCCATCTACATCCGCCTGAAATGCAAAAAAGCGGAATGAGTTGGGTAGGATGCAAAAAGGTAGCAAAAAGTTGGGGTATTTTGAAGAAGTCAATAACTTACAGCTTCCATTAGCTGCTTGACTTCAGCCTCTGTAAGCTTAGAGCCAAGTCGAGCCAATCCTGACTTCAGTTCCTCGTAAGTGATGGTTCCACTGTTGTCAGTGTCCATGTTTGTAAACATTGCCTTCAGCCCATGGATTTCTTCTTCAGAAAGATTTTCGGCAATAACCTATATTCATATTCATAAATTGTATACTGTATTAGAAGGGAAGCACAACCAGATCCAATGTATGTACTTCTGTAGCGACTCATGCCCTTATATAATGCTTCGCAGATTAAAAAAATGAAAGTACTCCATGTGAGAGACCTCTGGATAAATATACCTTCAATGCAAGTTTTTTCAATTTGTTCATTGCTCTGAACTGCTTCATCCTAGAAAGCACTGCACTGTCTATGGGTTTGTCTGACGCTTCTCCACCTTCTTTGATCCATGGATGCTCTAAGTTGGCCATCCAAATTCAAAAGTTTCAGTTAGATGAGAAATCTACCACACATAATCCAAGTAAAGTATTAAAGAAAAGGAAAAGGATTTTGCAAGAACGACAATCTACCATGAATAGTAGTTACAGGAATAAAGGAACTGTACTTTTGAAAAGATGACTCTGCTATCAATATGAGCCTATTATTAGAAATGAGTCCTGGTCATTACCATACTCAATACAGCTTTTTACTTATTGAAAATCCAGATTTTTTGTTGACCGGAAGAAAAATAAAGTGAATTTATCTTTTCACAAAGAAATGTCAAAGATACGTATTAAATTTTATATTAAATTTGAAATACGGTGTAATTTTTTAAGCAAGGCACTAATATGTGTCATATGTGAAATGTGTGCATATGTTGTCATAATCTTGCTTTCTAGGGTAACTACATTGTCTTCTTCCAAAACCAAAAACAAAAGACTGCAACACTCGTAGCTTCTCTTGGATAATTTGTGGATACAGCACCTAACTAGTTCCATATTTTGATTATGAAACCTCACTTAAAGAAGGAACTTATCTTTGATTACCTTGTAATCACGCACAAGTGAAGGGATAAGTAAAAATAAAATGCAATTGTTTAAAGCCACACTAAGAGATTCAAAACCATTGTGGAAAAAAAAAAAAAAAAAAAAAAAAAAAAAAAAAAAAAAAACTTTACTTGGGCACAATTGTGGCTTAAGAGATTTGTACCTAAAACCTGAGCTGAAGTAATTCGTTTTTTAGGGTCCTGTGTAAGCATCTTCCGGACTAGGTCCTTGGCACTGCTTGATATAGATGGCCACGGTGAACTTGCAAAGTCAATCTCTCCCTCCAATATGGCATCAAATATCCCCTTCTCCGTTTCTGTATCAGTCATTAAAAGCTATTGATCAAACCAACATGAAAGATACAGAACCCGTAAGTAGTACAAAATCTTACAATGTTAAACAAAACAAGTATAGAAGTGTTCTTTTACCAGCCCAAAATGGAGGCACTCCACTCAGTAAAATATACAATATAACTCCAGCGCTCCAAATATCTATTTCCTTGCCATATCTGCGTCGCAGTACTTCAGGAGCAACATAGTATGCACTCCCAACTATATCACGATACACCTTCCCTGACAAGAGATTGCCACGGAAAGATATATGAATAGCTATGCTACAAGTGGATGCATATGAAACGGAATAAAGATAAATGTTCACTAAAAGGCTAATAGTTGTCAAGCATACTACATATATCTGCAGTCATGACAAAGAAAATACAGAATCCACACCTTGCTAGTTTTAAAAGACAAAAGAAATGATACCAAAATGACTATAGGAGTTGAGTTTCTCATTAAGAAAACAATCTAGATCTTAAGAGTATCACAATATGTTTCCATGATGCCATCTTAAGGGATAACTATGAATTCCATGAGACTACAGAATATTGTAGGAAGGTGTGCAAATCAGATTATAAAATTTGGCTAGTTCCAAAAGTACTCGGTTCAACAAAACTGTTAAAATATAAATTCTAATGACAGTGTTAAACAAATTAATGTTAACTTAAATGTGGGAAAACTACAGGTCCGGACTCCATACAGAAACATAATGTGGCTCAGATTATTGTTCAAAGATCAAGCTACAGAATTACGATTGCAGACGTGTCCTTAATTGAAGACTCATCTCTTTCCCCCTTCTCCATTTACTTCTTATGTTCCATGACACTTTTTTTGAACTCTCATCTCACTTCCAAGAAAAGAATGGAAGCCAATATGGAAATATGGCAGTAGAAACATGTTTGGTGCAGTGTGTATCATGTTTTAAACCTGGCACAATAATATAAATTCAAAGCAGTGATTTCTAAATTGATGAAATTCATTCCAGTCTGCCTTCCTGAAAAAAAGCTCTGTTTTATCTGCCATTGTTAAAGCTAATAAACTCAATATTTAGAAGAAAGTTTTGATAAAGTGCCTATCTACCATCTCAATTGCCAGCTAAACATGCCCTGGTTACCATCATTACTTTTTAAAACAACATGGTCTAATCTTCTGCCAGATATACTTAATATCCTATGAAATCCAACTATGTTCTGAATTGGCTTTGGGCACCAGTTTAGTATTAAATTATTAGAAACATCATTTAGAATGCAACTGAATTCTAGATGAAAAAAAAAATGTTTAGATCGAAGACTATTCTGCATTATTCACCCAAAAACTATCATTGCTGTGATATAAATCAATATTGAGTGCCTTCCACTTAAATGTCCTTGTGAAAAGTAGTAAACTTTCAAGCAAGTAAAGTAACTATCCAATGATCTTTATAAAAAAAAAAAAAAAAAAAAAAACAGAGCCACAAATGACCAAAAGAAAGAAAGTAGCCAAATTTACCTTCTTCAATGAAAACTGATAACCCAAAATCTGTAGCCTTCAGAAGTGCATTCTCATCCTTGCTAGACAGCAAGAAATTCTCCGGCTTGAGGTCCCTATGCATCACCCCCATAAAATGACAGATGTTTACAACATTAACAATTGCCCTGCATATTGAAGAAGCTGCTCTTTCACTATAATGACCTTTGGCAATGATTCTATCAAAGAGTTCACCACCTGCACACAGCTCCATACAAACATGCACAGATTGCTTGTCCTCATAGCAACCCTTGAATTCCACAATGTTGGGCTGCCCACTCAAATGCTGCATAATCTGAATCTCTCTCTTAATATCCTCCTTGTCATTCTTGGTGACAAGCTTCCTCTTTGAGATTGACTTGCAAGCATATTTATTGCCAGTTGAATTCTCAGTGCATAGGTAAGTCACACCAAATTGACCTCTACCCAATTCTTTACCAATAGTGTAGTGCTGCTTAACATCCTCAAATGGTTTGCCAAGAATTGTGTCTGGCCTGTAAACTGGTTTGGGGCTCTTGACTGGAACAGATGGCTTCCATGCTGGTTGGGGTTCTTGCTGGGCTGCTGCCGACCCACGTTTTTCAGGTAACTGGTGGCGGGCTTGCTGAGCAGAGGCTTTGGGTTGGTGAGCAACAGGTTCATGAGGTTTCTGGTAGTGTGCCCCAGCCCCCCCTCCTGATCTGTAACCGTTATATTGTGGCTCTGAATCTTTGCTTTTGCTTAGACACTTACCCATTTGTTGTTATTGCTCAAATACAACTATGCTGAAATTGCAGGAATAAGAGCAAACGGGTTTGGATCAGAAACTCAGAAGTAGAACATAAGTTGAATATTCCTAGGAATGGAAAAGACCCAAATGCAAATGGGAACTTATGAAGATTATGCTGAAATATAATAAATTTCAGAAGATGAGAAAGCAAAAGAATTTTGGATCAGAAATTATATAACAGCTGAACTAGAAGTTGCTAATTTAAGGAAAAGGTCGAGAGAGAGAGAGAGCCCAGATGAGGATTTGGAGAAATTTATTGCAGAGCATGTGATAAAGAAGGGAATTTGGGATTTCAGTTTGGACAGGGTTTTAAAGGATAAAGGATCAGACTTTCGGTGTTTGAGAAAAGTAGAATACAAGGTAAAGTAGAGCTTGGTCAACTAATCAATGAAGTCGAATTGTCGAATTCATTTCAGGGCTTCGGAATTCCAATGAAGAGACAGAGACAGCGACTGGGCTGATGAAAACAGAAAAATTATAAATCTTTTTTCAATGTTTTGATATTCATCCAATAATGTTATACGCGTATTTTATCATTATCAATTAGAAATAACAAAATAGTGTTATTTCCGTTCTATCAAAGTCTATCTCGTTAAATATTGGCTAAGGAATCAAAGTTGACTAATTTATTTATCATATCTTCTTTCTCAATATTCAAGTAGTTTATAAGATACAGATGGTGAGGCTTGGACCTTGGAAGGCATTGAAGAGTGGCTGATGTTTTGATTCAATGACACATCTAACATGGGTTTGGTTTGGATGGTATGTGATTCATCAACAGAAGGCAGTAAACTACCATTAACCCCAATTTTAAATGCATTAAACATTTTAGTAAAACCCACTTTGCACATGCATTGTAAAATATAAACAAAATAATTGAATCCTCTGGAATATAAAAATTGTTATTAATCAACTCACAAAACACAAGGACCAATCAAGAAGAAGACCATAATTAGCCATCGGAGAAAAAGACTACATTTACGAAGTCTATGATGACCAAATTCATTAATATCAAAGTGTCAAGGGAACTCTTGATGCTAATTCAATCATCTTTGCTCTTTTTGGTCCATTGTTTTATGCTTTTATGAAGAGATTGTCTATCCCATAATATTAGAGGAATTTCAAGAATTTAAATTTTAACTACCACATTATATAATGTGACAAATGCAAAGTAAGGTAGTCGATTTTTTTTTCTTCTTTGGATAATAGAGAAGGGGGATTTAATTTTAGACGCCTTCGAACAAAATGGACAAAATTATCTCTAGACTAATAGTTAATTGGTTTATGTATGACAACTCAAGAAGATGAGTAATTATAGAGTGATCGTTGGAGTGTGACAATTTACTATGGACACAAAACATTAGTGAATTTCTTTTATTTATACATGCCACAATTTGACACATATACAAAATAAATAAATAAAAATAAAACACAAGTGGAAAGACATTTCTCTTATTTATTCATATCACAATTGGACACATATACAAAATAATTAAAAATAAATGATAATAATAATGTATACATACATATTAAACTGTGACTCACAGACGAGAAAAGAGACAAATATTTTCCCTATAATAAACTTCTTCATCCTTAATACCCAAATTGCAAAAATGGGAATTGTGCATCACAAGGCTAAACATGGTCATGAACATGGGAATTCTCAAGCCATCCGATCAATTTAGGGATTGAAAATAAGTGGGACTCAAATGGAGTATGTATCATGCGAAAAAGATGTAGAGTGTATAGAGAAACACTTGTGTGAAACGAGGATAGCAAAATAATGTTATTCTTGACTAATCATGGCATATCATGCGTGATAAATTTTTTACGTGTCAATATGTGATTGATTAGGTTGGGATAGCAAAACTGCAATATTCATATTTCAAACAAGTTTTTCTTATATTGGATTGGACACGTGGCCACATGGGCATTTGTCGTGATTTGGATAGGAAACAGGAAACAGAAAACGTGTGCATCGGTACATGGTAGCGGGACCACCAATGGGTTTTTCTCTACGAAGTCTGCTGAACAATTCATGAAATAATTGCTACTTTGAAAGGAAAATGGACGTTTGCAAATTGCAAGTACGCGTTTTTGAATGCTATGTGCTTGTGCTTCCACACGCTTTGAAGCAATGACCCAGTTTGCCATGCCCAAATCCCAAACACGAAGGAAAGTCCCTTATCTCTCTTAGAAGCATCATCAAAAATAAATATAAAAAAAGGAGTGAAAGTTTCATAGAAACATAATTGTGGGAATGAGATGCTCGGGACGGTTGCCACGTATGTAACTGCCGAATCCTACTAACCGTTAATACATATTAAATTAGCGAACGTTACCAGAATCAACGATTGAGAATCATTCACACACATAAGTGCCTGCCAAATATTCATATTTTTCTCTTGGGAATAGATAATGTGTGGGAAAAGGTATTGGGTGTGCTGATGTTGGGCTTATTATTGAGTTTTGCTGGCATAAAGATCCAAGGTTTTGAGTAAAAACCCTAAGAAGTTTTCAGAAGCAACAAAAACTAACAGTAATGTAGGTTGCAAGCAAAAATTATGTAGCTCAGCAGCAGTTGCCTCAGGCCCTCAGGCATTGTGTGTTTCTCATGCAACTTTATTTCATCATCACGTCTTGTAGCACGTCATTCTGTGTCTTGTTTGTGCTTTTTCTAAAGTTGGATTTATATAGAGGGCTGAGAGGTTTTTGTTTCCAATATGCATAACAAAAATTAAGAAAGTAGACCTTTTCGGTTTTTGATTTTGTGATTGCTTCCCATATTTCCCACATGATACCTACAAAAGAATCGATCTTGCATTCATATGAGTCGAACTTAATTAAGATATTAACTATAAAGTGAAGAGCAATACTATTAGATTAAAAGTTGGTTTACCGATACTTAAAAAGCAAGCATTTTACATGTATAAACGTGTTAGGCCACAACATATTGAATAATTATTAACATGATTAGTTAGTGCTTGGCGCTAATTATTTTTGTTGAGAAGTTCGTAAGCACTACGTTAAACGTGATTTATTCATTTGCTTTGGTCAACTCCCACCCCAAAAGTTGCTAATGATCATGACCGATCCACTAAGACAAAAATCATTGTCTCTAATCTTCCATATTTTAATCGCCAAGATGGCCAGGCTTGTACCAACCATTATAATCACCCTACCTCTACATTTATTTGTTTTCACTACCAGAGATTAAGGGCTCATTAGAGAGTGATTTTAGAAAGGCTAAAATCATTTATGAGGAGAAACACCTCCCACGTTCTTCTTTATGTAATCACTTTAGGTGATTTTAAGTGATTCTCGAAAACCACTTAAAATGATCATATGGAGAAGTGATTTTCTATAAAAATGATTATTGACCTATCCAAAATCACTCTCAAGTGAGCTGCAAGTGATAACCTCTTCTAATACCATTTGTATCAACACCAGAATAAATCCTTACCAAAAAAACAAAAAACAAAAACCAGAATAAATTAAAATAAAAGACAGACTTATCTTAGTGCACCTTACGAGATCTTTATTTCATTTTCTTTCAGAAAATTATATTTAAAAAATTGGCATCCATATTCTTTTCTAGACAAAAATCCAATAACTTGTTTTGGTCGGATGAGTATAACCATTGACCAATCAGACAGTTGTCTTATAGGGGTTGGTGACTCGGTGTAAAACTACCTCATTGGCATATACCTACCCTTATCACAGTAGTTAATCTTTTAAAATATGTAGAAACGTTGAGTCTGATTAATTTGTTTACATTCAAGTTTAAACTTATTCAGACCAACTGGTTTGTTTGAATCTTTGACCCATTTAATCTCCACAAAGGAGATGAAATAGGGGAAACATTGATCCATTGAAGTAATATAGAAATAAAGAAAGCACCAGAAAAATGAAGAGAAATATGCTTTTTTTTTTTCTGAGGTGTATTTGATGTGTGATAAATTTTGAAGAACAATGTGATGGGCAGAACTAACTTCAAAAAGGAAAATTAACCAACTGAAAAGAGCTGTGATAAAGCTGAGTTTCATGCCCCCTCAAGTTTTGGATTTCTCCACAAGAATAATCCGACCATTCCACTCAGTCTCATCTAGAGCTCTGATTGCTGCATCGGCATCTTCATCCCTTTCCAAGGTCAAGAATCCGAATCCACGTGAATCTCCAGACCTAAGAAGAACATAATATGCATAAAAAAAAAACTCAACTCAAAGAAGAAAGCAATAGAATGCATCATCAAGTATCAATGTCAAACGCCTCATTGCTATCGTATGCAAGTATAAACTGCACAATTACCTTTTGTCTCTAACAATACGAACATCTCGTACTCGGCCATACCTAGAAAACTTCCTTTCCAGATCTCTCTCTGTAGTCAAAAAACTAAAACCTGCAACAAATAAATTTCTTCCAGGTTTCCCTAATCCAGTTTTCCTATTAGGCGGTGGTGACCATGGTTTCCTTCTAGGAGATCGGTGACGAGAATGATTCTTTGTAGAAGGGGACCTTTGCATTGGAGAATGTCTTCCCCTATTGTAAGTTAAGGACAAAATATTAGGGGACCAAACTAGATGATAAAGAGACAGAGACAGACAGATGGATAGATGGACAGATAAAGACCTTTGTCACAACCAAAGAGTGAAAGGTCCACTCATTAAGCTCCATATCCATTTAATTTTAAAACCTTGTACCATTCAATGTACAGAATCCTGAGTTAACAGTAATGCATATGAATTAGGGATAAGGAATCTTTTTGACATATTTCACAAGAACAAGAAAAATTGTTCATAGAGAGCTAGTTCCCACCATATATGATGTTTGATGAAGGTTTCATGTGTTAAAATCATATTTTCAGGAATTTGGGCAGAAACATAGGTGTTTCAAAAATGCAGTTTTCTAATTGCTGAGTTGGTCATTGGATGGGAGGAACAAATGAAAGAGATAAACCAAAACTTTCACTTTCAGATGTCTTACAACTTGTTCAAATTATTAAATTGTTGCCATTTGAAACTGATACTAGTAGAATTTGAACATAAGATAACACAGAGGCTATAGAAGTTAACCTTGTCGATCTATGATGAGCTCTTGAATATGGGGACCTTGATCGAGATCTCTCACGATAAGCCCTCTGGAAACCAAAAGAATCTCTATGCCGAATGGGTGATCGTGACTCCAATCTGTCCCTTCTCCCATAATTTGATTGTGAGTGATGGGACCTTGGGGGTGAGCGACGGGACCTTCGAGGTGAGTGATACGACCTTGGGGGTGAGGCATGCAACCTTGGAGATGCAGATATGTGCTTCAGAGCAGAACTATCCCTGTGGTGGGAAAATTGTCGAATGCCCTGTGTAGGCGGGAGATAATGATCGGGTGAAGAAATATGTTGGCTATGTGATCTTGGTGCAAGTGATTGGTCTTGAGAACCTTGATGAGAAGGCAAATGCTCACGGTTATTAGGCAAGTGGCATGATGGAGAGTCTTCAGGCGAAAGTGACATTTGTCTTTTTATTCTAGGAGATATTGATCCTCTGGCGATTCTTCCGAGAGATTGAATATCAGAATTGCCGATGCCTGGGTTATTGTTCTGACCTGGCGACTCATCATTCTTATTTTCATTATCCCACCTGTGCAACCTAGGAGATGATAACAATTGCTCTTTCCATTGATCACTAGCTTCCCTTTCTACTTCATGAATGGAAGACTTAACTGATTCATATTGTGACCTCTCGGAATAAATCATTTTCGCTCTTCCAGCATGAGGTACAGCAGTAGGCCTACCCATGTTAGAATCATCCTCTCCCACTCCCTGGTTTGCACGTTCTGTCAGAGGAGACTCCTGTGAATGAGCAGAATCTTCAGTTCCCATTTCAATATGGAAAGTTTGCGACTTAGATTGAGAGGAGGGATTAAGAAAATTACTGCCATGCAACTCATCCATCTCACCTTGGTAATGGTTATTGTCCTTGAATGGAGACTCAGTCCTCTCTCGCTCATGGGCAAATTTTGTTTCAATGGCACTGTCTTGATCAGATTCAGTTGGGACAGGGCAAGATTTTTCCGGAAGAGATTCTGAAATTTCATATTTGAAATCTACATCTGCATGGATTGAGGGGGGACTCTGTTGCTCATGTTGGATCAGATCCTCATTGAAACAATCCCTTTTTTCAAAGCTCTTTTCATCAGCATAACAATAAGCCTTTTCTACGTTATCAACTGCAAAGTTAAGGTCTGATTCTCTAGCCAATGTTGAATCATCCATGTTTTCCATGTGCTCTCTAGTAAAACCAGTATCCCTGCAATTTATTGAATCATAATAAGTAATCAGCATAACATACATCTGTGCATACAACTGAAAGAAATCATATTGAAGTCCCATGTGCAAATTTTGCGGCAGAACTGAATCATATGTAAACCAATTAAAACTGCTACTTGTAAACTATCATTTTGCAAAGCATAATTCCATTATATTTAGAATTGAAATGAGCACTTCTTTGTTACAACTGATAGAAATTGGTGGGGTCTCAATTCCCCTCTTAAGTCCACACCTTCACTCCAAAAGAAAGCGAACAAAAGATTACCATTGTAAAGGAACCTTTTCTAATATAATTGAAGCTAAACATGCCATCTAGAACAAGTTAGCATTGTGAAAAATATTAAAACGTTACTAATCCATTAGAATGCAAAAGATTAATCATGGTAACGACAAACATCAATATACAACAGTTTTCCAATTCAAGCCAAAAGGCACTACAACTCAAATTCTACACACGAGAATCAGGACACATTTTCACAGCTAGAATGATGTAGTAATTGCAATTTGGAACCATGTTTGGAGCATAACTACACAGAAACTATTCTCTTTATCCCTCATCAGTATCATGCAGCTCTTCTCAACCCTTAATTTTCCCACTCTATGCCCTACACAACTGTAAGTAAAAGAATTCACAACCAAGTACAATTTATATATTCACCTGCAGACGCATCATTCGTAACTTTTTTCCAGTAACCATAAAAGTAGCCATGCTTACAACTTCTGAATTCTTTCAATACGAATCGAACACAACCCCCTAAACTCTCTACATGCCAACTTCTTTCAATGATAACACTCCAAAACTAGAAAACCATTTCCAACATACTACTAAATACCACAGATAAAGCCATGTTCCACAATGTAGCGTTTTCACGTCATTCTATGGGAGCCCAAGACATCCCATCACAGCCCATATACAAGTGAAACAATTTTGCTGCAGTTTTTGATACCCATCATCTCAAAGACAATTATAACTTAACGAAAAACCAAAAGAACAATAATTTAAACAAAAAGATTGAAGCAACTAAATTTGAGAGCCTATGGTGTCCCATACCATCTCAGCATTTGTAAAAAAAGCCATGGCCCACAAACTTAACTGAAAAACAGAAACTTTATTCTGAATTCACAGTCGCTAACAAAGGTACCAATACGAAAATTTAATTCTGTACAAATATTAAAAATTAATACCCTACCCTCCTAAACGGACACAACATACAATCCAATTCAAGAGGAAAAAAGGGTATGTTCTCTTTTCTCTTCGTATTCCATAAAGAAGGAGAAACAATTGAACAGCAGTCTTATCTTTTTAATAAAAAATAATTATAAGTGATAAGAAAGTTGAGAAATTACGTACCTTTTGTGGATTTTTTTATATGCGAATTTTGCTTCTTAAACACTGCTCCACAGATTGAGCTTCGACTGGTCGGTAATGGCTGAAAGCAGAACGGGAAGACGAAAGAAATTAAAAGGAATGTTTTATGTTTTTGTCGGATCTATGGATGAACTCAAATAAAATTGAAAACTTGTTTTGGCGTCCGTTCCGGGTTTCTTCAAGCACCATGATAAAAGGTGTGAAGTTTTCTCTAGACACCAAAAATACACTACAAGTATCACAAAAATATCTCCTAAATAAAGTAAAATTAATTAATTTTTTGGGAGGCCTAATAAAATTGGGGAAAAAAATTCGATGTTAGGTTTCCCAAAACAAAGGGTGCCAATAAAATCGCATTATCCTTGATCTTTTTCAACATTTCAGAAGTAAGGGAAAGTTTGATGAGTTTGGTTTGGTGTGGGTATTCAATTTGTGTGTCAATAAGTCGTGTGGTAATTTTATATAGGTGCATGGTTTATCAATAAATAAATAAAAATTCTTTATGGGTGTTTTGCAAAAATACAAACAATAGTCTAAACTATAAAAGTAGGGTTTCCTACACACACAACACTATTAAGGTGTTATGGGGTTCGAACATAAGACAACATGTTTGCAAATCAAGGCCTTTTTTACTGGATTAGATGACTTTGATAAGTGTTTTTAAGTCCCTTAAGTGTCCGTAGAATCCATTTAAACTAAACATATGATGAAAGATGAGGGTTGGCGTTAAGCGACTCTAAGAGCATCAACAATGGAGGGCTCTAAATTTGGGGTGCTACCACCACTTGTAGAGACTCATTTAGCAACTAAGTGGAATTTCTAGCACAGTTGATGAGCGTGCATGTATCTATTACTATTGTTGTGTGAGTATATAGTCCAATCGCGTGTTCATGTTTTTGGCCTAATTTCATGCTCGACCCATAGCCTGTGCAAGCTGGACGACTGCACAGAGCCCCCAAAAATTTGGGGTCCTCAAATTTTTTTAAGCCCACTTATAAAAGAAACCAAAAAAGGCCCTTTAGTTATCTGGACTCACTTATAAAGGACCTTTTGACACAAGAAAAGAAGAAAATGGGCTTCTTTTTGTTTTCAATTCCCTAACGCAATCTTATAAACAAATGAAAAAGTTCTCAAAATGTCCTCAAATTTGTACTCGATTTACATTTTAGTTCATAAACTAAATTATTTGTTCAAATAGTCTACAAACTCTTTATTAATCGGCGCTTTGGTCATACTGTTACACTTTCTGTTAAATTGAGTCATGTGAGCAGCACATGCTACATTTGTGGGGGTAAATAAGACTTTTGACCTATATATCACTCATTTATCACCACTGTATTACTTATGTATCACCATTTTGTCACCTATGTATCACCACTTTATCACCATTTTATCACCTATTTGGGGAATATAGGACGGTTATGGACGGTTTTACCCTTACATTTGACGGCAACATTAACATAATGTAACGGTAGGATCAATGGACCAATTAATATAGAGTTGACGGACCATTTGAACGAATAATTTAATTGAGGGAACAAAATGTAAATTGGGTATAAGTTTGAGGACCATTTGAGTAATTTACCCAATATAATATTAAATAAATAAAAAAGGGGTTCTAGCATTAATCCATTTTTTATACCTTTTTTTTTAAAATTTTATTTTTGATACCATGTTGATGTACTTAAAGTACTTTCTAGTATTATTTTTTCAACGAAGACATAAACATAAACATTATTATTATTATCAATTTTATTGCTAAACATATTATTTTTTTTTTTCTAGATCAAGCCTATTTATGATTCTAATTAAGCACTTGTGTTTGTTGCTTCATATTGCTGTTTTTTTATTGTTAGTTTTTGAACTGTCAATATTTTTTTTTAATGAATAAACGACAATTGAGTGAGCTATTAATATGAGAAAATAAGTTTAGTTGATGCAATTAAAGGATGGAATTGGTTCTATTTATGTATTACGGTGTAATTGATGCCACCAAGGATGTGTTTGGTTCAATTTATTGATTGCGAGTTTTTTTGTCATTTGTATGTATAGGTCCTCATCATCTCCCTTTGTTCAGGGCCTCTAGAATCAATGGATCGGCCATGCCTGATTTTACGTGGGTGCACCCACATGTGAATTTCTCTTCCCATGGAACCCACTCCTGGGCTTGTGAGAATTTTTAAGAGGCTTAAATGGGCATAGATCCCAATTGAGTCTCTCAAATGTGAGCACCCATGGTGGAAGAGCCCATTTAGAACCCAATTGTAGATGTCCTAACATCCCAACTGAGTCTCTAAAACGTGATCACCCATGACGGTAGAGTCCATTTAGAGCCCCATTATAGATGTCTTCTCTAATTCAGTACATGGAGAAATTATAGAGTGATACGGTATCACCACGTCAGCGGGTGATACTCCCACACAAAATCTAACATGTGTCAAATTTAAAAAAATAATTATATTGTTTTTCTAGTTGTACTTTGTCTTCCAACTTTACCCAGATCCCATTGTAGCAGTGTCCTACCCAGATCCCATTGGCAATCTGCCTTCCACGCACTACCGCCCCTTGGCTGCAGTCCCCCCTCCATGAATACCGACATCAAACAACAACACCCAAAAAGTGGTTGATAAAATTAACAGAAAAAGGAAAAAAATAACTGATTTACTTGGTTGCCCATAACATCCATCATTACCTTTCTTTCAGTAGTGGGTTGTCAACTTATCATCATAGGAGATGGTTTTGAAGATTTCTGATTTGCACTTATATATATTCAAGATTTTTGGCTTTTTCTTAATGCGTTTAACTTTTTTACTGAGAATGAGAGGGAGGGAAAGAGGCGTTGGAGATGTTGGATGAGAAGGGAGAGAAAGGCTGGGGTGGGTGGCGAGGGAAAAGAGAAGACAATTTGGTGGTGAGGGGGAAGCGAAGCACAGGGAAGACGGTGGGAGAGGGGTTAGGTCTAATTAATGTTGAAGGGTAAACTTGGAAGACAAAGTTTAGGTGTAATTGTTTTTTTATTTTATTTTAAAATTGATACGTGTTAAATTTTGAGTGGGAGTATCACCCGTTGATGTGGTGATACCGTATCACTCTATAATTTCTCCAGTACATAGGGCTTGAAAATAAGGTAAATTGGTGATTGAGAAATGGGGGTTTATTATACCTGTTTAAGGTTGAAGATCTTTTCGACCAAAAAAAAAAAAGAAAAAAGGTTGAAGGATCATATATTTTCCATTATTATAGTATAGATTATTAAGAGTGTTTGACGTGGGTTAGTGGAAAATAGAATTGACTTGCAGATCAGTGATCTCCAGTTTAAACTCTCATAACACTGTGGTAGTATATGTGTGAGAAATTTCTCTCTCCTTGTAGTTTAGACTATCGCTTGTATTAAAAAAAAATTATTTGACATAATGATTGTAATTTTCTTTCTTTTTTATTTTTGGTTGACAAATTGAGTGCTCTTTATTGTGCAAAACAAATTAAACACTTGAGCGGAAATTACATTTTCTTTTTTCCTTGTTTCTCCACAAATAAAGTTAATTATCACAGACAGACCAAATGTAGTGGATGTTCATCAAAGTTGGTCTCTAGTACTTTTCATATCTGTAATTATCACAAGGATCCCAGTTACATAAACCGTTTTTTCTCTTTGGATACCTTTGCTTGTCGGGTAGTTTATCCTTCATCCAATACCAATTAAATTACTAGACAATATTAAACATTTTTTTTTCCTGCTCAGCACAGAAATGTCTTGTCAAAATCTTTGTGGGGTTGTTGTTGTTGTGGATAGCCTTACAAGCTGGAAGCTGGAAACTGGAAACCCAAGTCTCTGCATTTATTTATTTTGGCGAAATATCAAACAAGACAGAAAGATAGCAATCAATGGGTGAGAAAAAAGGGTGCCCAAGTTTGCTTAAAAAATAAAACTATAGATCCACCATTCAAATATCACAAACCTACTATATTCTATATCTACCATAATTAATTATAGCACCACCACTTGCCTCCCTTACTATTAAAGTTGAAGCCCACAGAAGCTCAAAATCCCAGCACCTGGTTTTGCTTAATTAATTTCCTATTCAGTTTTAGACTTCAATTAGCCCCCACCCCACCCTAGATTTAAACTGCCAAGATATTAAGATTTCCCCTTTTGTTTGATTGAATTGATGTATGCTGACAAGAAAAGAACTAGAATTGTGTAGGGATACCAATATGGATGGCCATGGCTTCCATTAACCATTGGAAATCAAATCCCATCTTTGTGGTACAATAAATATACCCTGCAACTTGATCATGCTGTGGACAGTAACTGGGCACAGATGCTACCTTATCTGCTCAAGAACTGGCCCATTGGATTGAGTCCCCCATTTGGATGACACTAGTATTTAAATACCACCAATGAGAATTAGATGAACCATTGTGAAGGAATCAGTTCAACTGGTTTTTAGTACGGGACTCTTTTGTTTGGCTTTTGGTTTGAGGGTATATGCCCGTTAGGCTTTACACGTGGACAAAACCGCTCTAATATCATGAAGGAAATTGAGGTTTCACTTCAAAACTAATTGGCAATGTGGGGGAGTAGCCCAACTCCTTATAAACCTTTGTTATGTTTCTCAACTGTACAGTGTGTGACATTTCTTCACATTCTCACTCTATCCGGTATCTATAAAACTGAGGTCTTGCATTATATAATGTATTGGACTTGTCTACCTATTGTCAAATATAGTTATGAGTTGGTTACTCTAATGCCATCATGGTAGAAAGTCTTTAATTTTTTTTTTTCTTGCTAGCATATGAAGATTTGAACATGGTATATATGTCACTTTACACCACCACTAGACTGAGAATTCAATCCCAAAACTGGAAGGAAGTTTATGTTATTCCTATATATATTGTCCTTTTAAAGAAAAATCTTCAAAAGGGAGTTCATGGTATTCCTATATCTTTTGTTCATTTAAAGAAAAACACCAATACCACATTCTTCCCATCCTCATGCATGAAGTCTCTCAATACCAATACCACACTTTACCATAATCCATTTTTAATATCAAATTTTGTTTTACAATAGTTTGATTAGGAAATGGGATATATGGTAAACGTACGACGCAATTGTTTTATATTGCAAAAGATCTAAAGTACCAAAAAAAGGCAAAACGAAAATGAAAAGCAAATCATGCCTTAAACAAGCATTAATCATAGAGGGTTGCTTGCTCAAGTGAGTAGCATTTCGTGTTGTCTCATTCCTGCTCTCCAAGTTGCCTTCTCAGTAAAATAATATGTAACACTTGTAAATTGTGGTACTTGGTTCCATTCCTAGCTCTCTTAAATGCCTAGCCCTTCACCTCCTTACCCTTTAAATACTCATCCTTTGGTTGCTTACTTCACTCCCAAAAGCAATACCGTTTAAAGCCTCATCTTTTGAGTGTGTTCACCCACTTCCCACTCAAAAATACCATGTCTGGCTTGCCCATTTCTTCTGTGATGAAGGGATGGTTTTCAGGCTTGTTGAAAGCCACATTCAGGTCTAAAGAGATTGTTTCTTTGTGGGTTTTGGCTGCAATTGGCGATGGTTCAAGAGGTGGGGCTTTGATAGGTGTTATAAACAGAGTTGTTTTTACTGTATTTACCTGCATTCTTGCACTAGGTATGTTTATAACCCTTCACTTCATTGGTTTTCTTATGTGTCTCAGTTTTGAAAGGGTGACACCAAATTTAGCCTACTTATTGAGAACACAGAGTCACTTGTAAACAGTTGTGGGTTTTGTAGGAGGGGCTATAATGGGAGCAATTCATGGAGCCGTCACAGGCCAGACGACGGAGACCGGGTTGGTTACTGGAGCAGGAATAGGTTGTCTGGCAGGGGCAATTGCAGCCATTCAGTTGATGGATTTGGGAGTTGATGGCCAATCATTGTCTAAGGTAATAATGCCTTGTGTAAGTTTTCATTTTGTGCTTATAATATGCATAAGCCAATGAACCACAATGTAACAATGAATCATGAGTTTTCGTCTTGAGGTTTATAGTTCTAGTGATAGAGCACTTAACCACACATATGACAGGGTTCGATTCTCGTTTTGCTCCTTTACTTGGATATTTAAGATTCCGTCTTCATGTTGGGTTTTATAATAACTTTTTCTTTTATAGGTTGCTCTCTTGGGGGGTATGGTAAATGGGAAGGTGTTTATGGAATGGGTAAGTTCTGCAGTGCTAAAAGCCTATCACTGGCAAGTAAGTGTTTCCCTTCGTACACCAGCAATGCAATGAGTAGTTGTTTTTTTATTTTCTATATGGTAATTAATTTGAGTTACAATGCCAAATTTATTGAGCAGGTTAGCAATCTGGAAACAACTTATAGAGATATTTCTGAAATTTATGACATTGCTGGAGCTAAGGGCTTATCCCATGAATGCATTCAAAGGCTCCCTCAAAGTACCTTTCGTTCTAGCAATATGGTTGAATCTTGCAACGACTTTTGCTGCTCAATTTGCTTGCAGGTGGGGCAAAATACATATAGTATATATAAATATAAATATAAATATTTATTATTATTATTATTAATTGCAACCTAAATTAGGATCCAAAATGTTTGAAAAGTTGTTGTACCTTTTCATTAAATTGTGTGCTCACAGTCCCTTTTCACGTTGGGTGTCTCACATATAAAATGAAAGGGATTGGGAGCTCACAATAACATAGAGCATATAGATTACAAAAAATTGTGTCTTCTTTGCACACTCTTAAAATATTTTATGTCAGAGACACGTAATGTGACCTTTTTTGAAATTTTTGCTCCACTTACTAAAGTATATACAATGTTTTTGAAAGATACAAAAACAAGTTAGAATTAAAATACGTCAATGGTTTGATACCTTTAAATGTAATTAAAAAAACAAAGTATAATTTCGGGCAAATAATTTTCCTCCTTTTCTATATGGCGTAGGATTAACCAAATGTTGGGTTATGAGTTATCACTATTTACTCACAATTTGATTTTTGATGTTTATATATGCAGGAACTGAAGGAGGGAGAGTGTGCAAGAGAACTTCCCACCTGTAGGCATTTCTTTCACGTGGCCTGCATAGACCAATGGCTAAAGCAACAATCTTCTTGCCCTATGTGCAGAACACGTGTCCATACTGAAAACGTTTAAACTCTAACGGCATGTTTATTCATCTATAATTTGATTTGGAGGAATTGAATTGAGGATGAACTAAATTGAGGATGAGTTGGATTGAAGAGAATTAAATTCTGAATTCTTATTGAAGTTGTTTACTAAACCATATGAATTAAAGAGAGTTAGATTCCAAATCCCTCTTGAAAAATTGCAATTTAATTATTGGCTTCAACTCGTAAAATTGCAAGAGCAAGTTGTTAATTATTTTGTAATGCTAATTAAAGCGCACGAATTTTATACATGTATATTACCTTAATGAAGATTTTTGTTATCATACATACATGCATGAATGATTCTTCATTCCTAATACATTTGCCTATAATAAAAACACAATTACATACTAAACACATTTTCAATACAATTTTTCATATTTATATTTGGAAATAGCAACGTTAGTACACTTAGGGCTTGTTTGTTACACATGATTATCTTGGCAAGAACTATGCTTAGGGATTGTCTTGGCTTGGCTTGGTTTAAGTTGGATAACACTTATCCTGCATTTGGTGTATGCTTGGACTAGGACTAGATTTTTTTTTATATTTCCAAAATATCTATATATATATATGTATGTATGTATACATGTATAAATACATATATTATGTATGTGTATATATGTATTTTATAATATATATGTATATATATATAACATATATGTGCATATACATGTATATATGTATATTATAATATATTTTATATATATGCATATGATGGGTATGTTAATAATATACATGTATATACTTGTATATATATGTATATTATAATATATATAATATATTTATATATATTATACATTTATAATGAATATGTGTATATACGTGTGTACATGTATATTATAATACATACATGGCTATAATATATGTGTGTGTATTATAATATATAATATATATTACATATATACACTTATACTATTCTTATAATATTAATATTTATGTGTATATATGTATATGGGTATATTATAATAATAATAATATATATGTATACAGAGAGCTTCCATTGAGGGATCCCTCAAATAAGCTTATTTGAGGGACACCACTTGTAGGCCCCACTCCGGATTGTATTTCACTAATCCAAACCGTCTATTTTGTACATACTCATTCAAAGATCATCTCAACAAAAAATCACTTGAATCCGATATTATTTGACCACTCAATTAAGCTATTGAAATTTTAGCATTTTCTTGAAGTATCGTATTCATTGATTTTGTAAGACACAATTGGATGTCGAAATAGTTTCCGATTTGTCTAATTTTTTGTAAGGATGATCTATGAATAAAGACCTAAAAAATAGATGGTTTGGATCATTGGGAAAAAAATTATAGGGTATCCTAAGGGGCGTCCCTCAAATAAAATTATTTGAGGGATCCCTCAATAGAAGGGGACTGTATATGTATATATGTATATGTGTATTATATTATATATATATATATGTGTGTGTGTGTATATACTTGTATATAAATGTATATATATGTACATTTTAGTATATATGTATAGAGAGAGCTTCCATTGAGGGATCCCTCAAATAAGCTTATTTGAGGGACACCCCTTGTAGGGCCCACTCCAGATTGTATTTCACTACCAAACCGTCTATTTTGTAGATACTCATTCAAAGATCATCTCTACAAAAAATCACTTGAATCCGATATCATTTGATCATTCAATTGAGTTCTTGAAATTTTAGTACTTTCTTGAAGCACCGTGTTCATTGATTTTGTAGGACACAATTAGATATCGAAACGGTTTCCGATTTGTCTAATTTTTTGTAAGGATGATCTATGAACGAAGACCTAAAAAATAGATTGTTTGGATCGTTGAAAAAAAATTTATAGAGTACCCTAAAGGGCGTCCCTCAAATAAAATTATTTGAGAGATCCCTCAATAGAAGGGGACTGTATATGTATATATATGAGCATATAATAATAATAGTAATATATGTTATTATTATTACAATATAATATATGCATCTTATACATTAGTGAGTATGAGATTAGTTAATTCTTCATTTTTACATGAGTGTAGTAGTCCCTTTTTAAGGAGGTATTTTTGGTGGGCCCAGTATTAGTAATCTCATCTAAGACTAGGATTACATGAAACAAATTAGCAATCTCATCTAAGACTAGGATTAGATAAAACAAACATGGTACTAAATTTAGTCCAACCTAAGTCTGTGTAACAAATGGCCCTTTAGAGCATCCACAGTGGGAGGATATATTTTCGGGGTGTAAGGCCACTTTTACACCCCTTTACACTTTCGGGGGTTGTAAATATGGTTTTTGCTCCAATAGGAAAAATGTATATCTAAATATGTATAATTGATTTTGCTCACTTTTGTCCACCATTTCTCACCTTTTCTCATGTAAGTCCTACCTGCAAGGGATGTAAAAAATGATGTACATGTGCATCTAAATTTGCATCTCACAGTTGTGATGCAAATTTATAATCATTTACACCTCCCCATTACAGGTGATTCCGATCACAAATAGTGTATATTTAACATACACCTCATTAGAGCAACTCCACCCCTTAGGGCAAAGTCTAAGGCAAGGGCAAGCAAGGGCAAGCAAGGGCTGACACTATTCACGTGAATAGTGTCAGCCTTGCCATTTGTGGTTCCACCCACAAGGGCAAAGTCTAGGGCAAGTCTAGGGCAATTACTATTCATTGTACTTTATTTCCTATTTTTTAATACTTTAAATCATTAATTTTGATAATCTTTTGTAATTAAATTTTCGGATAAGATTTTCGGATGTGAATCTCGGTTGCCACGTGTCTTATTCCAGATAAAATTTTCGGATATTCATTAATAAAAATTATAATATCAGATTTCCGATAAAATTTTCACCCTATAAAATTGTGCCGCGTGTCCCATGTCAGATAAGATTTTCAGATAATTTTAAAAAATTATAATGTCATATTTCAGATAAGATTTTCACCCTCTAAAATTGTGCCACGTGTCCCATGTCTGATAAGATTTTCAGATATTTTTTTCAAATAGTGATCTCAGATTTCAGATAAGATTTTCACCCTCTAAAATTGTGCCACGTGTCATCTCTATCTTCTGAATCCCTCTATATAACTACACCATCAACACCACTCCTCTCACACAATCTCTGATATATTCCTTCATTTCTCAGATTTTACAATTTCCCATTATACTCTCAATGTCAAACTTCAGGAGGGTGTTGGAGAGGCAACAGAAAGAATGGGAAGAAATCCGGCGTAGACGTGAGGAAGAAGATCGGGACGCCGATGAAGAAGAGGAAGAAATGCTTGAAGTAGCGGCGGTGTGTATGATGAATCAATCAAGCCAACACCATCGTCGTCGTGCCCCGAATGTGGAAAGACGCAGAGAGTCTCGGGGTAAGAATCTCTTGGAGGATTACTTTATCCCAAATTCGTTATATCCTGCTCATAAATTTCGAGAGAGATATAGAATGCAGCCACATTTGTTCCAAAAAATCATGCATGATATTTGTAATTACGACACATACTTCATTCAAAAGCATGATGCTGTTGGAGTTTTGGGTCTTATCCCGGAGCAAAAACTTACAGCTGCTTTGCGGATGCTTGCTTATGGGGCATCTGCAGAGCAGGTGGATGAGATTGCAAGGATGGGAAAATCTACTATCCTAGAGTGCTTGGTGAGATTTTGTGATGCAGTGGAAAATTTGTACACGAGGGAGTACCTTCGCAAACCCACTCCGAGGGACCTGCAAAGGCTTCTACAAAAAGGCGAGGCTCGAGGTTTCCCAGGAATGATCGGAAGCATTGATTGCATGCATTGGCAGTGGAAGAATTGTCCTACTGCGTGGCAAGGAGAGTATGGGAATCGGAAGGGCCAAAAAAGTATCATTTTGGAGGCCGTAGCTTCATTCGACACTTGGGTTTGGCATGCCTTTTTTGGGGTTGCCGGATCTCAGAATGACCTCAATGTCCTTGGTCAATCCCCGGTGTTCGATGAGGTATTGCGAGGTCATTCCCCTCAGGTCACATACCAAATCAACAATACCGTATACTCTGGGGCCTACTACCTTGCCGACGGAATTTATCCTAGGTGGACGACATTCGTGAAAACAATTCCGAATCCCCAATCCGAGAAGGAAAGAAGCTTTGCTTCCTTTCAAGAAGGTTACAGGAAAGACGTGGAAAGGTGTTTCGGTATCTTGCAAGCTCGTTGGGCAATTATCAGGGGTGCTGCTCGGATGCTAGACGAGGAGGTGCTGAGGAGTATTATGATGACTTGCATCATCCTCCACAACATGATTGTGGAGGATGAGTATGACTACGATGCTCCAGAGGTGTTTGAACCCGATCCTATGAACACGGCGTTGACAAGAATATATGAAAGGCCGATAGGACCAAATGGACTACCATTGGAGCCCGAACCGTTACTTCAGGATGGTCGATTCAACAACCCCATGATTGATCGTTATCAAGAAATGCAATCTTCATATGTTCACGAAAGACGTCAAGTTGACTTGATCGAGCACTTGTGGCAGATGAAAGGCAATCACAATGGATGAAGGCTAGATTTGTGCTTTGTTTGGATTTATGCTTTTTTTTTAATTATGCTTTGTTTTTGTGTGTTGTGTTTTGTGGAATTATTGCGAGGTCTTTTTTATTATTATGCTTTTATGTATGGTTTGTTTTGTGTGTTGTTTGCAATAAATGAAGGTTTGTTTTTAATTAATCTTTGTGAGGAATGCTCAAATGTTTTTAATAAGTAGTCCAATTATAGAATGCTTTTTTGATTGAATAAAAAAGAAACAATACAACAAATTAAAGGATAATACAACAATTTAAAAAAAATACAACAATTATAAAAAAATACAACAATACAATCTAATGGTTTTCATCATTTAGCCAATCCGTATTGCTAGGTCCGTCGTCATGGAAAAGTTTTCTTCTCATCACATCCCTTCGTTTATGTTTCCAATAGGCCTTTGTTTCAGGAGACATATGGCTCGTATCCATGGCCATGATTTTCATCTCTTTGTCATCCTCGTCTTTTTCTTTTGCATGTTGCTTTTCAATTGCAAAGGCTTCCAATCGTGCCTTGTCCGCTTCATCTCTCCTCAAGTCTCTCTCCAATCTTAGAGAGTTGTTCTTAGCTATTTGCTCGAATATTTGAACACAATCAATGTTCGAAGTGCCCCCTCTCTTGGCCTTTGCCGCCTTTCTCCCAATAGGTCTCGGCGGACGTGGGAGTGGTGACTCCGTTTCCATTGGGGAGTCCAATGGTGAATCGGTTAATGGCGATTCGTGGAGCGGCGTCTCATGCAACACAACCGGGGGTGCGGTAAGAATAATTTTGAATCTGGAACAATCCTTGACAATTTCCCAACATTGGAAATGCACAAAACTTTTTTTCCCTTGTCCCATGGCACCGAACCACATTTGTGCTTGTATGATCTATTCAAAATAAATAATTGGAAGTGCATTAAAAAAATATACAATGCAAGAAATTATAAACTATTTTGAAATGCAAGAATAAAATTGATTATGTAAATAAATATAGACAAATTGAAAATGCAAAAACAAAAAATAAAGATTATGCATGAAATTATAAACATATTTGAAATGCAAGAATAAAATTGATTATGTAAATAAATAAATCCAATTAGGAAATGCAAAAATAAAATAAACATTGTGCAACAAAAAGAAATAGAATATGCAATAAAAAAAAGTTACATTAAATTGATTAAAATGACAATTAAAAATATTTTACCTCATCGGAAAGATTCGCACCGCTCCGAATGTTCTCCTTTGCTTTTGTCAAGGCATTTCTCCATTTCCCTAACTCTTTGTTTAGAATTTTCCATCTACTAGACAAAGCCATTTCGGTCCGAATGGAACCCGATCTTTGACAAAATTCTCCATGAATTTTGCTCCACATATGATGGAACTTCATCTCATTGCCCGTGATAGGGTCATGACTAACGTTCACCCAAGACTCGCACAACGCAATATCTTCCTGGGTTGACCACGAGCCTCCGATTTCAACAGAAGATGCCATTTGTTTATTTTCTACAAATGGAAAGTAGTACAAAAATGTGAGTGGATAGTAAAAAATATTAGAAGGAGAAGAGTTTGTATGGAATTGGTGTGGAAAGTGGAAAATATGAGTAGAGAGTAAAAAATATTGGAAGGAGATGAGTTTGTATGGAGATTTGGTGTGGAAAATGAATTATGTGAGTGGAGAGTAGAAAATATTGTATGGAGAAGAAATTGTATGAAGATTTGGTGTTGAAAGTAGATAAAATGGTTAGGTATTTATAGGGAAAAAATACATACATTTTTGGTATTTTTTTAAAAAAAAATTTCAGAATTTTTTCGGATTTTTTCGGATTTTTTTAAAATTTTTTTGGCCAAAAAAATGAGAACCGTAGGATTTCTGAAAAAAATCCAATCGGAGCCACCCGGTTCCGACACGTGGCATGTAACCGTTGGTGGTGACGTCAGCGCTGACGTCACCTGAACTCGGGCTCGAGCCCAGTCGATTTTCGCCCTTGGGCCTGCCCGGGCTCGTGGGACCCGCAGCTTGCCCGGGCTGCTTTGCGCGCGCTGGAGCTGGACTTGGGCTGATTTTTGCCTTTTGCCTGGGCCAACCCCTGGCGCTGTACATGCTCTTATACAACCCCCCACTGAAGATGCTTTTAAGAATTCAAAAGACGTAGTTATGAGTTATGACACTTGTAATATTAATATGAACTATGAAAATAATATACAAAGTAAGAAGCACATCCATTCTAACCAATTTAACTAAGCCCATATCTGCTATCACATGTGAACTTTACTCCTGCACAACAAACCTAAGAACATTTAAGTTCCAATAAGATGCTACAAGTGCAATACAAAATTGATTTTAAATGAGATTACGATATCCGTTTCCAATTTTTCTGCACAGTTGGCCCAAAACTAAAGCCCAATAATAAAAATGAAGAAAAAACCCAGAGAAAATAGAGATTCGGTATAGAACAGACCAAAAAAAACAAGAACGTATATGCGAGTGACTGAGTCGCACCATTCACCAACCATCAGCGGTCACAATAAGTCACCAGAGACCAAGTGAGACGACACAGAGCGAGCAAGAGAGAGACATAGCGATGGCTTGGTGTGCGGCGAGGAGCTTACACTTGCCGACAATCGACTTGGGCGCGTTGCGCACCCGGGCTCCGTTAGCCGTGGGCGTGGGCTTTGCTTCGGCGGCTGGCTCCACTCTTTGGCGATCCTCGGCTTCATCGAAGCCCTCTTCGCGCTTCGCTTGCTTAGCCATTTCCACTGACGCTCGTAATATCCATTTGTTTTTGAAATTTTCTCTCTTTTGATTTTCGTTTACTAATTAGTTTTCTCATTTAGCTCTGTTTGGTTGCTTGGATTAGAAAGCCGGCCTAGGCTGTTCCCTTGTTTATTTGTATAAGCTGGTTCTCGCTTATGGAATCTCCTTTTGATGAATTTTAGATAAAAAGATTCAAACTTTTCATATGAATTTAACATGGGTAAGTTTTGTTTGGTTCGATTAGGAATCAAGGAAGCTGTTCACACAGACAAGGCCCCGGCTGCATTGGGACCCTATTCTCAGGCCATCAAAGCCAACAACTTTGTCCATGTGTCTGGGGTTCTTGGTCTGATTCCCGAGGTTTGTTTCATAACGTTATGTTTTTCCTCGTCACTTTAATCCATCAATGTTCCTATCCTCGTACCCACATACATCAGATAAGAACTTATGTTTTGTGTTCAAATGCAGACTGGGAAGTTCATATCTGAGAATGTTGAAGATCAGACAGAGCAGGTATTGTTAATGGCTTGTACATGTCTTACTATGTTCTGATGTATTAGGTATAGTTGTGTGGATTTTTTTTGGGATTTAATGTAATCATAAATCTGTTTTTTTTTTTTAATGGATTTGGTTGGGGATATGTTCCTTGATTCTTAAACTGCTCAAGGGTCAAGCTGTAACCTTTAAACCAATTAACTTCCTCATGATTTAGAAGTGAAAGTTGGAGAATTTGGTGGTTGTGGGATCTTACATTACTGATCAATCCACTTGGTACCTCTGCAGAATTTATAACAGTTACTGTCTCAATTGTTCAGAAGTTAAAAACAAAATATTTGATATTTGTTTTTCTGTGCAACATTGCAACCAAAGCTTATACTAATGTTTTTCACAAACCTTCATGAAGGAGAAGTTACATTTCTTATCCTAATTTCTATTTAAGTTAACCTGTTGAGTTATGAACTCATAAGCGAGGTAGGTGTTTATGTTCTTTTGTTTCATCATCTTTGTAATGGAGTATAGATGATGGCATTGGTTGTCTGACTGTTTCTGACAGATTTGGGCGTATGAAACTATTGCAGGTTCTAAAAAATATGGGGGAAATACTGAAAGCAAGTGGCGCCAACTATTCTTCTGTGGTTAAAACGACAATTCTGTATGGATCCATTTTGTCTTTGCTCAATTTTGATTTCTGATTTTATTGTTGGAGATGCAATTTGTTCTTTCTTATGTTCATGCAGGTTGGCTGACTTGAAAGACTTCAAGAAAGTCAATGAGATCTATGCTAAATGTGAGTTTTATGGAGATATAAATTTGATGCTGAAGATTGAATTTTTAATTTGTGTCATGCAAAATATGCATATAGCACAAGGTCTTCCAGCTTTGCAGGTCGTGTTTCATCCATCTGCCAAAACTATAAGGGTATCTTTGGTACTCATAGGACTTCCATTACTACTTACAAAAAAGAGACTTGGATAGAATGCAGTTAGTTAACTTTGACACTCCAATTTTGGATGTTATAGAGCAAATCTCCTCCTTTGCATATTTACGATCAAAATACCTGCTAAAGTTTGCACATGATTGCTCTGTCTAATTTTATATTCTAGAACACTTCATGACTGTTGGTTGGTGGTGACACAATCCTTTATTTTGTTCAACTGGTCTTTGAGTCTTTCATTATAAAGTTATGTGAAACGTGCTGGTAACAACCTTTGTACTTATTCATTCAACTCGTCTTACATGGTTTTGTTTTTCAGATTTTCCGTCACCAGCCCCAGCTCGTTCAACATTTCAGGTAGCGGCATTGCCATTGGATGCCAAGATTGAAATTGAGTGCATTGCAGCACTGTAACCTCCTAAATATAAAGTTTCTTAGCAGAAACTTAGATAATAATGTAGGAGGTGGCATCTTTGAATGTTGAGTTTGACTTGTTTATTTCCACCCCTTGCACATTGTTGTTATTGTAACATCGTTTGTGTAAAAGCACAGCTTAGTATTTTGATATTAAGATGAAACTTTTCCCCCTTTCAAATGTACTGCTAATATTAGGTGGTTATTCTATTGTACTCGCAGTGTGACAGTGGCTATTTTGTGATGATGCATGTCTTCGCCAAGAGACAATCTTTGTATCCCTTTCACATGCTAGTTATGTGACAAGTTGTGTACCAGGAATTTTCTCTTTTGGAAATACTGGCAAAGGGCACTCAATTGTGTCTTTGACCTCTGTTGGAGGTCACCACCGCACATAAATCCATGGCTTTCCAATCATCCTCAAACTGAACAACCAAACAACTGAGCTGAATATTTCCACACCCAAAAGCCCTTGCTTTTTATTTTATTTTATGTTTTTATGACAAATAAAGATCACAACGAAAATCCCCATAGATTCCTAAACACGACCTTCCCTTGCAAGCTCGTTAGCCACTAAATTTGCTCTTCTGTACACATGTCAGCGAATTACCAAAACAAATTTATGTCCGGAGTGCTAAATTGAATCAATAAATTTGTGATCATGAAAATACTTTAGTAATTCGCTGACTCACTTGAGAAGTTATTTCGTTGCTTGTGTACATATCCATATGACATGTTGATGTGATTATCAAAATTTTCTCAAATTATTATAATTCGTGCACAGTAGTTATAAAATTCAAATTTTACACAAAAAGAAGGAACAATAAGAGAAAAAATCGTAGCCAAAGGTGGTTCATATGGTAGATCCAAAGATTCCTATGAAGATGAATCCATTCTCTTAGAAAGGTTAGAATGGTGGTTCATATTGTTTGAAATATAGTATAGCCGCGCGGCTATACTCATTTTTTCAAATTTATTTTAAAAATAGTACTTCCACGTGGCTATACTAGGTGCGGCTATACTCATTTTTTCAAATTTATTTTAAAAATAGTACTTCCACGTGGCTATACTAGGTTTTTTCCTAATTTTATTTAAAAAATAGTACAGCCGCTCGGCTATACCCGTTTTTACCCAATTTTTTAAAAACCAATATTGCTAGGCGGCTTTACTCGGTATTTTCTTAATTTTTTTAAAAATAGTATAGCCGGTCGGCTATACTCGGTTTTTAAAAATATTCTGGCGAATCAGTCTTGAACTCATCACTACGAACGTCTAGGGCACAGAGCAAGCCCGTTCCAGGTTTTGAGTGGTGTTCGAGATATCGGCCTAGGCGCTAGGCGGGAGGACACCGACACCATGGAGTTAGGGGGGGCCTAGGCGGCCTGGGAGGATCTAGGCGGCCTGGGCGGATCTAGGCGGCCTGAGCGGAGCTAGGCGGCCCGGGCGGGTCTAGGAGCCACGGCGGGTCGTGTCCTTTTTTTTCCAAATGAAGACAAACGAAACTTGCTGGTGCGAAGGAGTAAAGGTGACATGTATATAGTGTGTGTAAGATGATTGTATGAATATATATTTCCAGTATGGAGTTTGTGATGCAATTGGAGTTCTCAGACAAACTAGCCATAATAATTTGCCCGTTTTCTGGTGGTTAAACAAATAGGATTGTCCTTGCTTGCTATTTCTTTTATCACCTACTGACCTCTATTTCTGTTTACTGTCTTATGCTGTCAGATTGAGATAACGAAGTCACATGAATTCGCTCAGGCTGCTTTTCGTGGATATAAGTCTCTGAACCGTATTCAGAGATGGTCCTGTTATTGGAGCTTAATTCCATCCATCAATGGGTTAAGCAGACGTGAATTTCCACTTTTATGAATTTCGAGCTAGCCTTGAGGTTAATGTTTTGAGATGTGATATGATGCATGAAAGAATGATGTCATACCAGTTTAGCAGTAAATTGAATAGCATACTTATTTTAGGTGTTGCTCCTTGGAGAGTGTATTCTTTCTCTCTATTATTATTATTGATGATGTTGGTGATGACGGTAGGAGTGAAGAAGTTACGTTTGTAACAGATTAAGATGGTGGTATGCAAGAAAGAAATAAGGTCCACAAAGCAATATAAATAGTAATTGGAACAATCTAATTTTTATTTAAATTAAAATTATTGCATATGCAAGACGTAATTGTCATTTATTTTTCTGGAGCATTTTTCTGGAGCGCAAGACATTCATGCTGCATTTTGAAAAGTGTTTTGACTTGTAGACAAGAGATCTCAGGTTCAAACTCCCACGACGTTTTGACTGTGAGTGTGTAAGAAACCCCCTCCCTTGTAATTTAGACGCGCATCTATACTATTTCTTTGAAAAATTGGAGAAACAGAGTATAGCCGCTCTTTAAAAAAATTACTACTTCTTTAAACAAATTGGGAAAGCCGAGTATAGTCGGCCAGCTATACTATTTCTTTAAACAAATTAGGAATTGTTACAGAAGAAGTTGTCTTCTCGAGTTTTCATTTTGATCAATTTCATAGACACTTTTTAGAGGTATCATCAAATGTCAGTGTTTAGCCGTAGGGTTCCCTTTGGTTGTGGTTTTTGTGAGTTTTGTTTTGGACTGGTTGAGCATTACACAGGTATCTCTCTCTTCATCCACATCTATCTCTCTTTCTCTTCATCCACATCTATCAGCTGGACCCCTACGATTCCTTGCAAGTTTTGATTTCAGCCATAGTAACTGCCCTGATCTTTGTATAATATGTTTCCTTTGGAGTGTATTTGCCATTTGTTTTCTCTTATACTGTGTTTAGTTTTGGAGTTAATGATATTGCTCTGGTTCAAAAAGATAAAATTTATCAACAGAATAGGAATTAATTGAAAATTAAAATATTGATGCAGTAATCATTGGAAGTTTGATTTCACACATCTAACATAGAAAAAGTGGCTTTCTCATAAAGGAATAAGAATAATAATAAAAAAAGGGATGCGATATTACATATATAATAGCGTGGTTTCAAAAAATTTAGGATGCAAAATAAGAAATCGGGTATCGCCGATCGGCTGTACTATTTCTCTTAAAAAAATAAAAAACCGCGTATAGCGCGGCTGTACTTTTTTTCTTTTTGAAAAAAAAACCGAGTATGGCCGGTCGGCTATACTATTTCTGTTTTAACAAATTATAAAACAGTATACCCGAGCGGCTATACTATTTCTCTTTTTTTAAAAAGGTGATTGAATGAAATAAAATGAAAGAGCCGAGTAAAGCCGCTCGGCTATACGATTTTTTAAAAAATAATTTTTTCTTTTCCTGACTTTAAAAAGAAATGGGCTCATTAGCCGATACAGATGTATCTTTGGGCCACAAGAAAACTCAATTGCTATCTGTTACCATTCTTTTACTCTCATGAACTGTTGAAGTGTAAACGATGACGTTTGCGTGTTGTAACCAGGAAAGGGCTGTGGCAGAACCGGTTCAGAGTTGAGACGAATGAGAAGAACGACGGCTCTGTTGTACCTTACGGTGGAAAGTAAGAGCTCCGTCGGTTCTGGGTTTGAAAAATCATGGTTAATTTTGAGGTAATTCTTAATAGTCATATTTTGTAACTCTAATTTTCAACAATTTCTGGGGCGTGAGGTTTTCTCGGCTCCTGTTGTGTAGACGCTAATAGGGTTTGGCTTAAACTTTCATTGAATTGTCAATCTTTTTTGTAATTTAATGAAGTTAAAAATTGAAAATTAGAATTGGAGGTTAATGAATGTTGTTCATATATTCCACTGACATTGCTGAAGAAGACATAGTAATCTTTCTTGGCGTCTGCCAATTTTGTCAATATAAGCTATGTCGTGAATTTAATTCTAGACACCTCCTTTAAATTTTGGATCACCTTTCTCAATTTCATTCGCCATTTTCAAAGTGTTTAATGAAACCAAGAAGTTGGGATAGTTTTCAGAGGGACCTTTGAGCTCTGCTAGTTTGAAGATTGGTATCCGTTTGTTTGTTTGTTTGGTTGATTATTGGTATCCATTTATTATGTTATTGGATTTACAAGTACCTGTCATCTAAAATGATCTCTTTCCTTGAGACTATTCTGAAGTGAAGTATTTGGCATCACTGTATCAGCATGAATGCTGTACACAGGCACTCGTATTGCTTCCAGGAAAATCTAAATTTTTCTATGTTCTGACGACCTGTATTTGGCATCTGTTTAAGTTTTAAACTTGTGCAGATGTTTAAGCCTAGGCTTTTCCTTCTGGGGTTGGTTGGTTCTTATGGGGCAAATGGGATGTCATGCATGGACATTTTGTTTAGGACTTCCATATCAATATTTGTCTGGATTTGTCATCTCTTGTTTTGCAAGCACGTATTGATTTCTCCATTCAGTCGGTTGTATTTGAATGATATAGATATCGCGATATTATGGTGTGCTTCATATCTTATTGATAGTTTTTGGGGTTCTATTCATTTGGTGTTCTGGTGTGCTCTCTGATGCTCATTTGTTCTTAGTGCTTTGTGTGGATGAAGATAAGTGAGTTCCATTGTCCCGGCTCTACTCTGTTTCTTGCTGTTCCTGAAATTCATCCCTCTTAATTGTGCAATCATTTCTCTCGTTTAATGCGGTGTCGGTGAATTTTATTTTTAATCGCGAGTTAGGGCTTGAATTTATGTTCCTTCTTTGATTTTATTTTGGCCTGGCTTTTGGTCTGGTCTACTTTCTGCGAAGCGAGTTAGGATCTGGTTACATGCTTATGTTGGTTGGAAGCTTTGAAATCTACTATTTTGTGAAATTGATGGAATGCAAACCTGAAAATAAATTCTAACTGGTTTTGATGGGAGATATTTCTTAGTACATGGTTTTAGTGGGTTCTCCTCTGGTTGTTGATTTCTGCAGTGATGCAGTATGCAATCTTATTGGGATTTGGCTTTTAAATTAGTTTTCATATGTACTGTTATTGTATCAATATGAAAGAATTCTCTGTTGTCATGTCCAGGTTCTTGACAGGATTTAATCGATTCAGATGATAAACGGTGCACTGTTATGCATAGACCATTGTGATTTATATAGCCTTGAGGTTTGATGACACCAATTTGGTTGGTTATAGTTGGAGTGTATTAGCGTGCATCCTTGGATTATTGATGTTTTGGGTCATCAATCAGCTGGAAGACAGTATTTTATCTTCTAGTTGTGAGGATCATTGATCCGGATATACTATCCGTGATGATTATGTTGCCACAATTGAAAAGTACTTCAATCTGCCCAATATTTCGTAGAAGGTAAAAAAGAAGAACTAGAGTGAAAAGTTTAACAATATTTTCATAGAATTAAGTTGTAGGAATAAGATCATTATCCGAATAGGGGATGGCAGAATTTTTATTTCGTTCAATGCTTAGCGACGATTTTTCTTTTGCCGTAAAAAATCTATTCGCAACGGTTAGCGACGGTTTTTACAGTCGAAGAAAAAATTTACAAATTAGACACCTAAAAGTCGTCGCGAAAGGTCTAAATTACGTTACTAAAGAACGAAAACCGTCAGAAAAGCTACAAATTCGTCATTTTAAACAAGACTCTGCTTCTGCTTCTGCTTCTCAAAAGAAAGAGATCTTCTTTCACTTAAAATACAACAGGCAATTTAGTAAACCATTAAGGAAGCTTTTATTTCTCATTTGTCTGTTGTTATATATGTAATCAACATGGGATCTGATGTTTTTAATGTAACTCTATAATCAACTCTAAGAACAATTGTGGAGTTTTTTTATTTATAAAAAATAAAATAAATAAAAAAGAAAGAAATAAGGTCCACAAAGCGATAGAAATATAATCGGGGAAATCTTATTAAAATAGTGATTACAAACAATTGAGAAATATGTGGGTCATATGCTTTTTCCTTTTTAGCAGATTTGTCTTTCCTTTGAAATAAAATTCCTTAATTAGCAGCTTATTTAGGTGCCAACTCAAAAGTAAAGTTGTGATACTTGATTTAGCAGTTGGTGTCTATCTCTATCGGACCATAGTCTTCAATCAATCAAAGGGCTTCGACTTGAAAGAAAATAAGAATAATACAAAAGTCAAGTGGGAATTTTCATTATATTTTAATTACCAATTTACCATGAATGTGAAGTTTTGTCTCTGCTTTTATACAGAATGAAATATTACGATGTTCACAAATGAATATCAGATCGTTTATACAGAATGATCTATGCATGGCTAATGCTCTAAGTTAAATAGGAATGTTATGAGAATAGAAGTAATATATATGACTTTTTGTTTCGAAGGTTTTTGACGAGCGGCTATATAAATTTCAAAGTATAGCCGCGCGATATAATTTATTAAAAAATTTAAAAAAAGCTTAAGTATTGCCGTGCGGCTATACGATTCATTTAAAAAATTAAATAAAAAGACCCCTTTGATTGTCGACGTTTGTTGGTGGAGGAAGTGGAAGATAAAGCCACAATTTATAAGAAGACCCCTTTGCCATCGATGGAAATCCCAATAACTCCTACGCACGATTGTGGCTAACGTGAGCAATAATAATCGAGCATAAATTGAAGTGATATATGCTGATCAGTTGATTAAATAATAATAGAATTATGTTATATAATTTCATCAATTCCTTTTTTTTCTTCTTGCAGATTTAGTGTTCCTTTGATTCAATCTTTTGTTTGGTGAAAATGATATTTAGCAATTTGCGGTGTACGTGGTGAAAAATGATCTTTTGTTTTGTTATACAATTTACATTTGAATGACAATTAACAGTATATCATTTGCATTTAAAGTCTCACCCTTTATTTTATTTTTCTTACCAACCTTAATTTTTTTACCGCTATTAAATTTTTGAACGTTACGTTGTAGGCCGAATATCATTGTATAGGGAAGTACAAATTTTATCTCCATTTCCATTCTCATTTCCATTTTCCATCTTTTTCCTCTACACTCTAACCCAAAAAATGAAAACTAAAAACTAAAATTGAAATGATTCGGGCCCGAAGAAACTACATGCATGGTGAACCGAAAAAAAGGGCCCATAAAGCAATATAAGCAGTAATTTCGTAAATCTTATTCTTGTTTTTAATAAGAAGTTTACATATGAAAGACATAATTCGTCATTTATTTTATGCAACAAGACATCCGCGTTGAACTAGGGAACAATAGCCAATCAATTAATTTATCTGGTTATTCTTGGAGCAACTCTCATAGCATGAATCCACGAAACCTTCCACATAGCGGTTATCTACAATCAAGCAAATAAAACAAAAATACAAAGAATATTAATAATTAAAAATATAATTTCAAACAAACATGATAAAGTTATAGAGAAACAGTAATTAAGTAGAGGAATGTAAGATCAATAATCCCATATGGTAATATATATGCATATCATTACCAGAATTGGAAGTGCTTGTGGTGGCAATGGAGTTGGCACAATTATGTGTACAATTATACACAACATCCGAAGGCCTATGTTTGCATCTGATCATGCACATGCCAAGGCATATTGGGTTCATCAGGCACTTTGTCGCACATTTTAAACCACAAGAAATAATATGGCTATTTGGAACCACTTGATTTGTATTAGAGCGGGGATGGACATCATCAACTTGATCAAGAGGATTGTCATTTGGAACCGCATTGGTATAGGAAGGATTAATATCAGCTTGAGCTATTGAAAGCACAAGCATGCTCATCAAAACCACAGCCCTCAACACACTAGCATCCATTTCTCCTTCCTCACTTTCTTTGCTTTTTTTCTTGAACTCTCTTTGATTCTCGAAGTTTGTTGGTGGTGGAAGTGGAAGCTAAAGCCACAATTTATAAGGAGACCCTTTTGCCATCTATGGAAATCCCAATAATTCCTAAGCAAGATTGTAGCTAACGTGAGCTACAATGGAGCATAAATTGAAGTGATATACGATACTTTAGAGCACAACTATAGGTATAGTAATAAACCAGTTTTATATTCTTTAGATATATGCTGATCAGTTGATTAAAGAATGCACGAATTTTGTTCTATCATTTCATCAATTTCTTTATTCTTAGTTTTCTTCCAGATTTACTGTTCCCTTGATTAAATCTTTTGTCTTGTTAAAACGATATTTCAGCAATTTTTAAGTTCACGTGATGGAGAAATTTGCCAAAATTTTGCCGAATGTATTTTATTCGTATTTTTCCCGTTCCGTATTTTACTAACTATGAAAGAATTTGGGAGGCTAAGATTATTTCTTACTTGTTGGAAGAAAAATGAAAGATTGGTTGGTCTTGATATTGGTTTTCTTGAATGCTGTGAGGTGAAGTATTTGGCATCACTGTATCATTATGAATGCTATAAAAGAAGAATATCAAAAAATAATACAAGCACTGGTATTGCATCTAGGAAAACATAAATTTAACAATTTCCCGGTGACCCCCGTATTTGGAATCTGTTTAAACTTTTGCAGAGGTTTAAGTCTTTACATTTTCAGGCTTTTCTTCCTGTGTTTGGTTGATAATTATGAGGCAAATTAGCTGTCATACATGGACCATTGATTTAGGACTTTAATATCAATCTTCGTCTGAGTTTCCATTCAGTTTGGTTGTATTTGGCATGATATTCCGGTGAGATCCTCATGTCTCCTTCTTAGTGCTTTGTGTGAATGAAGATGATTGATTTCTTGATGACCCAGGTCTTCTATGTTTCCTGTTGTTCCTGGAATTCAGCCCTGTAATTGTTGAATAATTTCTCTCCTTCATATGGTAGATCCGAAGATTCCTGTGAAGATGAATCCATTCTCTTTTAGAAAGATTAGAATTGCGGTTCATATTTTGTAGGAAAATAGTACAGCCGCCCGGCTCTACTCGGTTTTTTTTGCCCAAATTTATTTTTGAAATAGTACGTCCACGTGGCTATACTAGGTTTTTGCCTAATTTGATTTTTTAAAATAGTACAGCCGGGCGGCTTGACTCGGTATTTTCTTAATTTTTTTAAAAATAGTATAGCCGAGTTTTTTAAAATATTCTGGCGAATCGGACTCGAACTCATCCCTACGAACGTCTAGGGGACAGAGCAAGCCCATTCCAGGTTTTGAGCAGTATTCGAGATATCAGCCTAAGCGCTAGGCGGGAGGACACCTACACCAGGGAGTTAGGGGGGCCTAGGCGGCCTGGGAGGATCTAGGCGGCGCCTAGGAGGCCTGGGCGGGTCTGGGCGCTAGGGCGGGTGGTGTACTTTTTTTTCCAAATGAAGACAGACGAAGCTTGCTAGTGCGAAGGAGCAAAGGTGACATGTATATAGTGTGTGAGAAGGAGGAAAGGTGACATAAAATAAGGAAAGGCATAAGAAATGAGGGGTTTGTTTCGTGTGAAGTGAAAGGGAAAGATAGAAAACTGTGTTTCTGTTGTTGAGAGAGTGAGAAATGGGAGGCAAATGAAGAGGGAATGAGAGATTTATAATTCCTGGTGGTCTTGGTTGGGGTAAAGAAAGGGAAAGGATAAATTAGTCGTCAACACGCATGCAGGGAGAGGTCGGTTAGTGGTGGGAGGCGCATTGGCATTGCTCACCAATGCCTTTCTGCTTTATTGATTTCTTTCTAGTACTAGAAGCCTAATGTTACTGTCTAAGAAAGAAAGGTCTCTTGGAGCTTTATAACTGGCTTCAAGGGCATCTTCCAGCTAATACGACAGTGGACCATGAAATGTATTTTGTAGAATGTGTTGACTTTGCCAAATCCTTCATCCAACTGTATATCAAAGAGGTATGTCTTCTTTATCTTTGAAACTAGGAGTTTTTTTTGTCTATGTTTATATGCAACGTGATATAAGCAAAATAGGCAATCTATTCACCCAGACACAAAAATAGAAAATTTGTATCCATCTTTTGTTTTGTCTATCTGAATGCATCATCTTATTCAACAATTTCACGTACTAAAATTGCAGTTCTGTATTCTTCATTTGTCGTTTTTTTCTTGCAGTTTTATAGACTCATGTCCTCATTTCTTGGCTTGTTTTTGAACTGTAGGATGATGTATTATTCAAAGTGCTCCTGCATCTGCTTTGTGTACCTTGTTGTGCAGAACAGTAAGGAATTAATATTCTAGTTTTCCATTGTTTTAAAAGTTATCGTCATGGATTCCTTTTAACAAGATTTTTGGGTTTATATAGGGATGAAAAGGAAAAGGTTGCATTGGAGGAAGCTTTTATTTCTCATTTGTCTGTTGCTATATATGTAATCAACATGGGATCTGATGTTTTAAATGTAACTCTATAATCAACTCTAAGAACAATTGTGGAGTTTTTTTTATTTATAAAAAACAAAATAAATAAAAAAAGAAAGAAATAAGGTCCACAAAGCGATAGAAATATAATCGGGGAAATCTTATTAAAATAGTGATTACAAACAATTGAGAAATATGTGGGTCATATTCTTTTTCCTTTTAGCAGATTTGTCTTTCCTTTGAAATAAAATTCCTTAATTAGCAGCTTATTTAGGTGTCAACTCAAAAATAAAGTTGTGATACTTAATTTAGCAGTTGATGTCTATCTCTATCGATCAAAGGGCTTCGACTTGAAAGAAAATAAGAATAATACAAAAGTCAAGTGGGAATTTTCATTAGATTTTAATTACCAATTTACCATGAATGCGAAGTTGCCTATGCTTTTATACATAATGAAATATTACAATGTTCACAAATCCGTTTATACAGAATGATCTATGCATGGCTAATGCTCTAAGTTAAATAGGAATGTTATGAGAATAGAAGTAATATATATGCACGGCTCATGCTCTTAATTTTGTAAGCATCCTTCTGCTATATATAAAAGCAAATAGATGTTGTTGCGGGAACCGACATTTTATCTTTGTGATTGTAATTGCAATAACAAAGTAAATTTCTTACTTGAGATGAAAGGAAAATTGGTGTTGTTTTGATTGTATGGAACATATATGATATGTATAAGTTTTGAATGTTTGGAACATATATGATATGTATAAGTTTTTCTTATCTTGCATAAGCTTGATTGACACCTAAGAATGACCTTCAATAATAATGTCTCTCGATCCTTCTGTCGTTAAATTGTATCGATTCTCAACCCCTCCAATCAAATTACTTGCTCTTACTTTCGGAGTTGCATAAGTTATTTACATTTAATAAATTGTGGACCTTATGAGTTTGAATTATCTGATAAAGCATGGTTAATTTGAAAGCCTTAAAACTGTTTAGGTTAGGTCATCTTCAACCATAAAGGACTAAACTTAAATTTTCACCTTTAAAAATACAACTACTCATGTATTACTTGGATTTAAACAGTTTTTTCCTCCAACATGGGGGGTCCCTTTTTTTTTTCCTTTTTTAAGAAAAATTAAAAAATAGTGGAGCTGCTCGACTATACTCACTGGATTTAAATTTTTTTTATAAAATAGTATAGCCGAACGGCTATACTTGTTTACACGTGGCGCCTACTCACAAGACGGAAACTCTTTTTCTTAATTAATAAATGGTATAGCTGCGTAGCTATACTTGTTTTGACACGTGGTTTTTTATAAAATAGTATAGCCGCACGGCGATACACGTTTTACACGTGGCGCCTACTAGCTAGACGGATTTAAAACTAATAATAAATAGTATAGCCGGGCGGCTATTTAATGTTTCTAAAAATGGTATAGCCGTGCGGCTATACTCGGTGCTATTAATTTTTTTTTACACGTGGCGCCAAGGCTCTGTGCGGCTACTCTGTTTTTAATAAAGAGTATAGCCGCCGGGCTATACCCGATTTTTTAATTTGTTTTTAAAACGTAGTATAGCCGAGCGGCTATATATATATCCATACATATAAATATATGCCGGGATACTTTTTTCTTTTAAATTTTTTCTCATTTTTATTTATCGCTAAGAGTAGTTTATAGCATTATCCATTACTATTAGGCCATTACCCGAGTCTCTATTATCCCCTTTTAATTTTTTTACTTTTTCAAAGTTATTACCCTTATAAAGAATTTAGCACTTTCATGTTTAATACTCTATTATACACGTACACATGTATTTTTTAATAATACATCCGTGTTCTGTACACGTTTTAAAGACTTGGTAAAATGAATATTTTTTAAAAAGCAAACATAAAATACTCGTATTGTACTTGTACATATGTATTTCTCATGTTTAATACACGTATTTTTTATAAAATTTTCAATAAGACACAAAAAATTCACGTATTATACAAATAATTCTCACATATTATTAAATAAAAATAACATATATTAAAAATATTATATTAAAATATTATATAGTGGCTGACTGCTTTGGACATGTTGAAACTAACAAATTAATATCTATAAAGTAGGAACTAATGCAATTAGGAGGGTGCTTTTTGCTTAATTTTTTTAGCATAGCCGCGCGGCTATACTTTTAAAATATAATATATTTAAATAGTATAGTTGCGCAGCTATACTTATTTTGAGACGTGGCTCCTAATCCCTAGGGGCTCCCTCTTTTTTTTTTATAATAATTTTTAAAATTAAAAAAATGGTACAGCCACGGGGCTATACGCAATGTTTTTAATTTTTTAAAAAATAGTACACCCATGCGGCTAGACATATTTTGACATGTGACGCCTACTCGCTAGACGGATCCGTTAAAATAATAATAATAATAATATAGCCGAGCGGATATACTCTTTATATATGTGTATAATGGGATCCCTTTAAAAAAAAAAATAGCATTATCGATAAGAGTAATTTATAGCATTATCTATTACTATTTGGCCATTACTCGAGTCTCCATTGTCCCATTTAATTTGTTTACTTTGCCAGAGTTATCACCCATATAAAGAATTTAGCATTTTCACATTTAATACTCTTATTATACACGTACGTAAGTATTTTTCAATAATACATCCGTTTTCTGTACACGTTTTGGGCTATGTAATTTAAATTAAACCCGATTAGGTAATTATTTATTTATTTATTTGAAATATTTTTTAAATTCAAATATCATTTAATGTTTTTGTCTGATTGAGTTTGTCCTTATCTGATACCTATTGGAACATGTATCAGCCACTCTGTTTAAAGACAAGCATTGAGTAGGGGTGAAATTCTGTTTCAAGGACTTTGCAATTCTTCAAGTCTCTATATGCAAGAACATTCAATTTTTAATTTACTGCTATATTCAATTTCATTATTCTATATGTTGTTTAATTAAATTATTATAATAATATTGATTGTTGTTCCTCCAACAAGTTTCACTTGAGAGAGCGAGTTAAATCAAAGGCAAACATTCCCACAAAAAAAATAAGAAGAAAAAAAATTAAATTCTTAAATTGATTTACTGTGAAATTTCTATTACTTCAATATATGCTTTGAATATGTTGAAACTAGCTAATTAATATCAATAAAGTATAGACTAATGCAACTAGGTAGGAGTGTACTTATTTTTTAATTTTGTTTGAAATAAAAGGTATAGTCGTGCGGCTATTCCTATTTACATAGTACAGCCGGGCGGCTATACTACGGTATATCTTTTTTAAAAACAGTATAGCCGAGTGGCAACACTTTTTTGACACGTGGGTGGCATTTTTATCCGATTTTTTTCAAAATAGTATAGCCGCACGGCTATACTTGTGTTGACACGTGTGCACCTAATTGCTAAAGGGTCATTGTATAGCCCTCGGGTTTTTTTTAATTTTTAATTTTTAATTTTTAATTTCCCTCCAAACACATGACTCATGCACTCTTTGCAGATGAAAAACAAGAAGAAGAAAATGTATTTTTTTTTAAAACAAGAGGATGAATAACTAAGACTGCACTCGTCCACACAGTCCTTCAAAAACTTAATCTTGATTTTATTGAGGGTGATTAGAGCTTCTTGCATGTTAATCCCCTCTTCCGGCAATTCTGCACAACAAGCTGGAGCTAATCTCATAATGGATGATAAGCAATCCCTCCTACTCACAAAATCACCATCTTCCTCTGTTCCAAGTAAATCAGCATCAACAACTTCAACAATTGCAGCATCTGGAAGTAATGAATTTGCAATCAATTGCTTTAAATTCATCTCCCCAACAAACATTTCATCAGTTGGCTTCCTTCTTGTGAATGTCTCCATTAATACAATACTGAAACTATACACATCTCCTCTGGTTGAAATGATTCCTTCCATTCCAAACTCTGCAATATTATATATGTGAATTTAGTTATATATGATTAAAAGAAAATCATAAGGTCACCTTGTTCATAATGAAGGACAACATATATAAAATTGAAAAGTAAACTAGTAACAGTACATCACCTGGAGCCATATACCCAATTGTGGCAAGGGTCATGGTTTGGGTCATGGAATCTCCTTCACCTAAGAGTCTTGAAATGCCAAAATCAGCCACATGTGCAACCATATCATCATCAAGTAGTATGTTGCTTGGCTTCACATCACAATGGACAACATGATTTGGACCATGACCATGATGAAGGTATTCCAATGCGGATGCAACATCTGTCATTATATTGAACCTTTGAAGGACATTCAATGGAGAGTTTTGATTTTGAGAGTACAGTCACTTCTCAAGGCTTCCATTAGGCATTTATTCTAGTACCAAGGCTTTGAAATCAGGTTGACTGCAACAACTGATGATTTTGATAAGATTTCGGTGACGCATATTGCTCAGAACATCACATTCACTATCAAAACTCTTGAAAGCCCCTTCAATCTGTAAATTGAAATTTGAAAACCTTCACAGCAACATCTATCCCATCTGAAATTGTACCTTTGTATACTGATCCAAAACCCCAGTGTCAAGTAAGTTGCTTTCATGAAATCCACCCGTTGCGCTTAGAAGTTATAGGTGTGAAACTCTTCTTCAAAGAAGTTGAGGTAACAAGGCAGTGTCTGTTGCAACTTCCACTTTCCTTTTCTTGCGTAGTATGAACATTGATACAGAGGCCACCAGGAGTAATGCTGATATGATCCCTGGAATAAGATACTTCAGGTTGGGTGAACTAGCATTCCTTGAATTTGGTTTGTGTGTATTATTTTTTGCATGGTGGAACATGGAGTCGGGCTGCACCACAGAGCCCCGTTCGAGACAAATGATTGAGAGGAGAGGTTTTGAAAAGGTCCACCTGTTGGAATTTCTCCTTGGAATCTGTTGAAAGACAAATTCAGATACTTGAGATGGACGAGAGCTTCCAGAGACTCTGGAATCACTCCTGACAGATTGTTTTTGGTGACAAGGAGAGTTGAACCAAATCTTTAAGACCCCCAATGTTGCTTGGTACACTACCTGATAATTGGTTGTTTGATAAATCCAAAGCTGTCGGGACTTTCAATTTTCCAATATCTTCTGAGAGAGATCCATTTAGAAGATTGGATGACAAGTCTAGGTTCAGGATATATTCAAGTCCCCACAAGGTAGATGGTATTGTGGAAGTTAATAAATTAGGACCTAATGATAGAATTCTTAAAGCTGCAGAAAAATCACCCAAGCAGGAAGGTAAAGAACCAGAGAGTTGATTACCATTACCACCCAAAAGCAATTCAGCTAGGTTGTCTAGTTGACAAATTTCAAATGGGATGTATCCTTGCAACTTGTTATCATTCTAAGGTTATCCTAGTCTTCCCACAGAAGTTGGAATTGACCCAGTCAATTGATTGTTTCCCATATCTAAGGTTATCAAGCTGCTCAAGTTGCCAACATCATTGGGAATGTTACCCCTCAGTTTGCAATTGTATAAAGAAAGATATTGAAATGATGGAGAGAGATTCCCGAAGGCAACCGGAAGAGTGGTGTGTAATGGATTACCTTCCAAGTATAATATCGTCAGGTTTCTAAGATTGGCCAAACAAAAGAGAATGTTTGCTTCTGGAGTTAAAGTATCAATGGTCAAATTATTTGCGTGCAAGCTAAGTAAGTCAAGGTTTGTTAAGGCACAGAGCGTGCTAGGAATAAACCCAGTAAATGAGTTACCACCCATTTCTAGCTAGGTGAGCTTAGAACCATTATTAGAGATAAAGTTGGGAATGGCTCCACTGAGTTTATTCATTCCTATATATAGCAATTCTAGGTTCGGAAGTCTAAGGCCTATGTCTGCTGGGAGGCTACCTGAGAGCTGATTACTAGCAAGCGAAATTGCTGTTAACATGGACATATTGAAGATTGTTGATGGGATGGGGCCATTGAAATTATTAACCCCGAATGAGAAAACCTGTAAATGCTGAAAATCACCAATCTCATCTGGTATAATACCTGCAGCAATAAATTAATATCAGCACAAGCCTAAGTTTAATCTTCTTTTGCTTTGTATCTACTGCTTGCATATACTTATATGGAGGTAAATTCCTTAAATAAGATACATTTTAGTCTAGTGGTACGTAACTTCCCAATGTTGAAAGATGTTCTAAATTATTTGAATCACATTCGTCCTATTAATTAAATACGAATCTTAGTTATAAATTATTAATTAAGATGTAAGTAATGATAAATCATGAAAGGAACAATACTATAAAATGAACAGAGTTGACATTGTTGTAGGCAATATAAATCTCCATTAATTGGGTCAAGTTCCCAATATTTTTGGGTATGCTTCCACTGAAATTGTTATTATCCAATACTAATTCCAGAAGCTCTTTGCATTGCTATAATTTGGATGGAAGCGGACCACCACACTGGTTGTTACCCAAATGCAGCACCTGAATATTAGGAAGATGCTGACATATATTGTCTGGAATGCCACCATTCAAGCTGTTTCCAAATAGTGACAACATAGTCAAAGAAGACATGTTGAAGACAGTCATAGGAACATGCCCTTTTAGGGCATTGTCCTGCACATACATGAACTCCACCTGATCTAGAGAGTTGATCTCATTTGGAATTTCTGAAAAATATTGATAAACTCATTACAAATGCATGTATATATAATTAATGACACTGCAACATTGTTGTAGTCAAAGCTTAGCAGAGTTACTGGGCAATGTGTTGTTGGATATGTGGATTCTGATTACGCATGTGATTTGGACAAGCGTAGGTCCACTATAGGTTTTGTATTCACTCTTGCTAGAGGTCCAGTGAGTTGGAGATCAACTTTGCAATTTACAGTTGCCTTGTCGCCTACTGAGGCAGAATACATGGCGGTAACAGAAGCTATAAAGGAAGCCATCTGGCTTCAAGGGTTGCTTGATGACTTAGGGGTTCAACAGGACCATGTGGATGTTCATTACAACAGTCAGAGTGCTATTTATTTATCAAAGAATCAAGTTCATCATGCACATACAAAACACATCGATGTGAGGTTCCATTTTGTTCGTAAGATTAATGATGAGGGAGATATTCTTCTTCAGAAGATTGGGACCTCTGAAATTATGGTTCAACTCCAACATCAGTTGTTGAACCAAGCCCCACCTGCAACCATGGTGAGTAGCCCCCACTAGTATCAGTATCCTTGATTCATTTAGCTTTGCTAACTTCACCTTACTGTCTGCTTCATCAACCACATTCTGCATTGAAAAATCATTACTATTATTCTTATAATTTGTATTGTTGTCGTGGTTGTTAATGTTGTCATTGTCAATTTGGTGGGAGGAGTGGAGATGGTGATTGTCCTCCTCTTTTGTCCCAATCCATGGTCGAAAAAAAAAATCTGCATATTATTTTCTTTTCATAACATAGCAAGCCGCGCACAATCTAGAATAACTTACAAATGCCATCTCCATAATCATCCTTATAAATGGATTAGAACGATTACGGAGAATGTTGGCTATCATCCTTAAGGTCAGCAATCCCAACATATACTCCCAACGTTTTAGCATCCTCCAATATCTTAATTAATTCTAATAAACTAATACAATATCCTATAAGATATTAGCTAATATAAACATGAAAGCAGGAGAGCTAGTAGTATAGTACTTGTCATGTTTATACCAATGCTCAATGTACATCGTATGTCTTTGACATTAAAAAAAAAAAAAAACATTTTATGTATTTAACGAAGAAAATGAGTTTTGCATTAAACGACAATCACATAAGTGTTGTGATACATTGGATTTAGAATTGTCACAATGCCTTTGGGCTGTGTTTGGCAAGCCTCACTGGACTGGACTAACTTAAATAGCACTTGAAACCCATGTTTGGTAAGATAAGGGACTAACTTAAATGAGACTATATTGTCCAACAGTAAACAAAACCCCTCGTTCGCTCCTCTAATTTAGCGAGGTTAAAAAGTAGTTCGCAATATAGTGCCCTCGCTAGATTGAACCCACAAGTCCGAACTAAACCCGTTTCTTCTTCTTCTTAAGCTAGAATTGGATTTTCTTGATTTGTGTTTTCAATCAACCATATTCACTGAAGTCAGATCCTTGGCTTGAATCAAAACCCCCCTACCACAATCAACCTGTCAGACCACCACCATGAGTTTACCTAATTTCTACAACCAAACAAACCCAAATCTTGGCTGGACAAGATCGAAGAGGACGTGTGTGGAAAATGCATTTGCTGAAGCCTTTGCCTAAGGCTTTCTCAATTGAATACAAAGGAGTCAAAGGGGGAGAAGAAGAATTGGGGAAAAAGGGGATGTGGAGGTGGGTTCCGATGGGAATGAGAGAGAGAATCAGGGAGGTTTATGATTAAAGAGAGAGAGAGAGAGAGAAAAAGTAAATTTAGGTTTTAGCCACAAATTTTTTTTCACTTTTGGAAAAAGCCAAAGCTTTTTCAAAAAAGACAGAAAAACCTCTCAACTTTCAATCAAAGACATGCAAATGTAAAGGATTCCTTAGGAAATTCAAAAATAAATAAGGGCAATTTTGTCCATTTTGGCTTCTTTGCAAAAATTTCTCTCTCCTTTAGGTTTTTCCAAAAGTGAGTTGTGATGGGAGAAAGACAGAATGAGTGAGGTTGTTGAATAAAGATAACAAATAGAGAGAAAGAAAAAAAAAGAGGGGGGGGGGGGGGGCGGGGGCGGGCAAAGAGAGAGAGTGAGAGTGAGGGAGGTTTCTTGTTAAAGAAAAAAAAAAGATAAAAAGAATGGGGAGGTTGGGTTTCTGATTAAAGAAAAAGAAAATAGAGAGAAAAAAAAAAAGATAAACTAAATGAGGAGGTTGGGTTGGGTCTGAATCTATTGTTTTTTTATTTTTTGTTTAACATAATTTTAGCCTTTAAAAATATCAGAATTTTAGTTTTTTTTATTTATTTATTTTATTATTGTTTTAAATCTAATTATTACAATAATTATTTTTTAGTCCGACACAGCACCAAACATAGGTCTTCACTATTTTTACAATCCAGTTTCTTAGTCCGATGCAGCATCAAACGTAGGTCAGTACTTAATCCAGCTTAGGCCAATTCGAGCTAATCCAAGATAGTCTCAGGATTTAGTTTAGTCTATGACAGTCCGCCGTACTAAACGACCCCTTGAAGTATAAAGCATTTTACTTTGACCCATAAGCACTGGCAGACCTAGTATGAGCCCAACTTGTATTTTATTTTTCCTTTTTCACTTCTATTAAATATAATCTTATTGATGCTATAGAAGACTTTTGCACTCAAAGAAAAAAGGAAATAGCCCCACAAATTGAAGAACTTAGTAAAGGAATTAGCCTCACTTGTATTTTTTTATATTTTTCCATGTGTTGTATATGTAATCTTGGTAATGTCTATAATTTTTGTTCTTTTTATTTTATTTCATATATTTGTGTGCATATAAATTGTTTTGACTATTTTCTCTTGGAGGTTCCATTTGTAAGGTTTGCTTTACTTTGTATTTTTATTCTTGAGTTATAGTTATATCCTAAGGGTCCGTTTGATAACTGTTTCAATTTTAGTTTTTTGTTTTATTTTTTATTTTTTGTGCTAGAGTATAGAGGACAAATGGAGACAACTGAAGTGAGAATGAGAGTGAAGATGAGATTGAGATAGAAGATGAGAGGGAATGATGGGAGGGAAGAGTAATAAAAGTGAAAACAAAAGCAAAAAACAAAAAATTTATTTGAAATTGTTTTTACTTTCAAGTTTTCACTTTTGTTACTCATCTCTCCCGTCCTCCCTTATCATCCTCTCTCTCAATCTCATCCTCACTCTCAGTCTCACTCTCATTTCCCTCTATACCCTAGCACAAAAATAAATACTAAAAATTAAAATTGAAATGGTTATCACGGGCTCTTAAATTTTTATTTTTGTCAATTGTTGTCATGCAATTTTTATTTTGTCCTCTCGGATTGGGATTTACAAATAAATACACTATTTATTTGGTTTCAGTCTTTGCCCTTTGCCCTCTCAGATTTTTGTGTCCTCTTTTAGAAATTAATTATTTCTATTATTCTAATTTCGGGCACGCTCTTCCCCCACAAAACCTATTTGATATTTGAGTTGATTATTATCTTGATGGCTCAATGGTCGAATCTTCCTCACCATCTTCTTGTGTCCATTGCCAAACTTCTGTTTGTCTTGGAGGATTTTACTGTTTTTGGTACAGTTTGTAGATCATGGAAATCAGACGCAATCAAGGAAAACTTTACTAGAACATCACATCAAGTTCCATTGCTTATGCTTCCAAAAAGGGAGAGCGCCACCATCCGAGAGTTCTACAACCTGAAAAAAGGCAAGATTCACAAACTTAATCTGCCACCATTAGCTAAGGAAAAGCTGTGTTATTCTTCCCTAGGATGGCTAAAGACTCAGTCTGATAACGATTTGAAATTCAATATATTGCATCCTTTAAATCATGCCCATGTTGAGCTTCCGGATCTTGAGATATTTAAATAATCTCATCCTCCTCATCTAGATCTACTAAGAAATATAGCATTAGTGTTGGGCAAATTCGTTGTAAGGAAATTCACCTTATCATCAAGCGCTTCTTTCACATCAGATTACATTGTCATGATTCATAGTTGGGGCAAATTTGCGTTTTGGAGACCAGGAGACCACGAATGGACCATAGTGGATGATGCATTTGGAAAACCATATCATATTTATTCTGATTTAACTTATCATAACGGACAATTTTATGCAGTGAACGCTTCTGGCCATGTCTTTGTTTGTGAGATGGAAGAACCTAAGAAAGCAAAGATGAAACTTGTTGTTCCAAGCAGCATACCATGCTCTTCTTGAAAAGCAGTACCTGGTGGAATCAGCATGAACCTTATTGGTAGGTTCATGTTTTTTCGAAGAACTCGGTTTAGGGTTTTGGAGGTGCAATTTAGTAATGGGAATGGGGGTATTTCGGAGGTAAAGAATTTATGGAACAAAAGTTTATTCCTATGTTATAATTCTTCCTTCTCTGTTGAGGCATCAGACTACTCTGGATGTAAGGCATCAGACTACACTCAATGATCTTCAAAAGCATAACATGATATATTATTGGTTTCGTATTGTGTGTTACCCTTTTAGGGCTAAGAAGGGCGTTTCTGACTACTAAACAAATCAATCATGCGGCCAAGCAAACCTCATCTGGCCTAGGTTATTTTCAAACCTTGGAACGGTAACATGGATTTTACTAACCTTCGGCCAATTTTAATTCATTAGTTTGTTGCTCGTTTCTATTCGAATTAGGCCAAATGACATTCTTAACCCAATTAGTTGGCTTTAGACATTTGAATCTCTTCATAAGGTATGGTTTCTGTTCTTAAAGTCCCAAGTTTTTTTTTTTTTTTTTTGGGAATTCTAAAGCAGATTACATAGATGTCTCCTTACGAACCCAAGATTCCTAATTTCACAAAGTTTGTGTGTGTGGTGGTGACACTAATGAATTCTTCCTACATAACATGACAGTAGTTTTGGAGCTTTTTTCTTTATCAATTAATTTTTCAACAAGAAAAACTATTTAGAAAATTACAATGTTTTATTAGAGGTATAAACGCCATGCATATGCATGAAATGAGATTGGGGCTAAATTAAATTGACCCACTATAATGTACATTTAACAATTCAAAAGGAAAATTTAAATTTTAAAAAGAATCTTGAACTATATGAACTGTTTTGTTATATAATTACAGTTTTTCTTTGTACGTATAAAAAAATCTTTGAGATAAAAGAAATAGAGAAAGCTGAGAAAATCTCACTTTCCTTGACATGAAATTATGGTTCAGCTCCAACATCAGTTGTTGAACCAAGTCCCACCTGCAACCATGGTGAGGAGCCCCCACTGGTATATATTAATATCCTTTGATTCATTTAGCTTTGCTAACTGCACTCTATGATCATCCTTATAAATGGATTAGAATGACTGCGGAGAATGTTGGCCATCATCCTAAAGGTCAGCAATCCCAACATATACTCCCGACGTTTTAGCATCCTCCAATATCTTAATTAATTCTAATAAACTATTACAACATCCAATAAGATATCAGCTAATATCATAAAACATGAAAGCAGTAGATCTACTAGAATAGTACTTGTCATGTTTATACCAACGCTCAATGTACATCGTATGTCTTTGACCCAAAAAAAAAATATACATTTTATGTTTAACGAAAAAATGAGTTTGGCATTAAACGACAATCACATGAGTGCCTTCAGAGGACTAAGAGAAAATTTTGGCAGTGCCGGCCTCACTAGACTGGACTGGACTGGACTGGACTATATAGCACTTGAAAACCATGTTTGGTAAGAGGGAGGACTAATTTAAATGAGATTGTAGAGTCCTAACAGTAAAAAAACGCATCGCTCGCTCTTCTAATTTAGTGAGGCTGAAACTTGCTTCACAAATTAGCGAGTTCGCAAAATAAAACACGCTAGTCCTCCAACACCGACAACTTTCAACGCCTCTCTCTCGTTTCGTTCAATATTGACTCCTGCTCTTCTTCCAAGCTATACTCAGGTAAGTTTTTCTGGTCTCTCGCTTTGCATTACAATTGAGGTAGGGCTTGCAGTTGCAGAGAGATATAGAAGGAGGTGAACCAAAATATATTATTGAGTTATTGCCTTTCAGCGACAACTATATATTTTGGGTGGCTTCAGGCTCTGCCATCGTCGTAGAGATTGAAAGGAGGTTTCTTGGGTAAGTATTTGGTTCTAGCCATCAGCTAAATGAAATTTGAATTTTGAGTCTTAGCCCCAAGATATTGTGGCACATTTGTATCTGCCATTGCAAGGGCCATGTCAAAATCAGGTCTTGCGATCCCAAGTCCATGGAATGCCAAATCTTCTTATGTTAATTATTGGTGTACATTAGTTTGATTATGGGGGTTTCAGGTGTGGCTAGAGGATGTGGGTGGCAATTCTTGGATGTGTTTGCTTGGTTTGCTAAACTCGATGGCAACACTTGGCTTTCATTTTACAAATTTCATTTTGGAGCAGAGGTATGGAAAAAGGCCTGAAGATGAGCTGCCCAAGTTCTGTAATTTTCTACCTTGTTCTCTTTTTGGTTGTTTGTGATTGAATGATTTTTTGTCAAATTGCATGCAGTTCCAATTCGTAGAAGTTCCAAAAAGGGAGAAGCTGAAAATAATGAAATTAGAAACAGTTAGAGAAGAAACGAAAAGGGATGGTGAAGAGAGAGGAAGAAAAGAGAGAGGGGAGAGAGGAAAGAAGAAAATGCTTCACTAATTAAATATTAGAATTTATTTGCCTCTTTCCTTAATGAAATAATGAATTGACCAAAATAAATAAATATTAGAATTTTATTTATTTATACATTAAAATTTTTAATTAAATTTAAATATATTAAATATTTGTTTTTTAGTCCGACACAGCACCAAACATAGGTCTTCACTATTTTTACAATCCAGCTTCTTAATCCGATGCAAAATCAAACGTAGGTCGGTACTTAATCCAGCTTAAGCCAATCCGAGCTAATCCGAGACAGTCCCAGAATTTAGTACAGTCCATGACAGTCCGCCGTGCCAAACGACCCCTTAAGGTATAAAGCATGTTTTACTGAGCCCCCACTTGTATTTTCTTTTCTTTTCTTTTTCACTTTTATTAATATAATCTTATTAGCCCCACTTGTTTTTTTTTTTTTTTTTTTTTTATAAAGTTTTTCACGTTTTGTATATGTAATCTTGGTCATGTCTATAATTTTCGTTCTTTTTATTTTTATTTTATATATTTGTGTGCATATAAATTGTTTTGAACTTTGTTTCTTGGAGGTTCCATTTGTAATTAAGATTTGCTTTACTTTGTATTTTTATGTTTGAGTTATAGTTGTATCCTAAAATTTTGTTTTTGTCAATTGTTGTCATATAATTTCGTCCCTATAAAATTAAAATTTTGGATCCGCCATTGTCCATTAAGTAAAAATTTAGATAGCGGGGGCAAAAATCAACAATGGTAGACCTGGCCAAGAAGCCCGAAACCCCTTAGGGGTCGTTTGGCACAGCGGACTGTCATGGACTGGATTAAATCCTGTGACTGTCTCGGATTACCTCGGATTGGCCTAAGCTGGATTAAGTAGTGACCTACATTTGGTGCTGCGTCGGACTAAGAAGCTGGATTGTAAAAATAGTGAAGACCTATGTTTGGTGCTGTGTCGTCGGATTAAAAAATAATTATTGTAATATTTAAATTTAAAACAATAATTTTAAATAAAAAACAACAAAAATTCTGAATTTTTTAAAAAGCTAAAATTATCTTAAACAAAAAAACTCATTAGATGCAAACCCAACTCATCCTCCCCATTCTTTTTACTTTCTTTTTATCTTGTTTTTTTCCTCTCTATTTTTTGTTTTGTTTAAGATAATTAGGTTCATTGCATTGGAAGACGGATAGAAAAAACAGAGGTTTTGCCTCCTATGGATCAAATCATCAATGCCTGCTTCGATTCCCCTATCCCACTGAAGCCATCTTCTCTTGCTCCCTAGGATTAATAGATTCATTCTTGCCTCTCTCTCTCTCTCTCTCTCTTTCTCTCTCCCCCCCCCCCCCTCCCCCCCATCGCAACCCACTTCCACATCCCCTTTTTCCCCAGTTCTCCTTCTCCTCTTTAGACTCTTTTTTTTATTTTTTTTATTTTTTAAATTCAATCAAGAAAACTTCAAACATAGGCTTTAGCAAAGGTGTTCTCCCAGGCATGCCGCACATCCTTTTCGATCTTGGCAAGCCAATGATCTGGGTTTGTTTGGTTGCAGAAATTAGATAACCTCATGAGGAATCAGAGCAAATAGAAAAAGCTCTCTGGGTCAACTGATTGGGTGTTCAATTTGGTGTTGTTGTTGCTGTCGATAGGGTTGGTGGTGGTGATAGTGAGGTTGGGCGATGACAGTGCGAAGGTTTAGTTCTACGATGGTTTAGTTTGAACTCCCGAGTTCAATATAGCGTGGGTGTTATATTGCGAGCCGCTTTTCAAGCTCGCTAAATTGGAGCAGCGAGTGAGTGAGATTTTTTACTGTTGGACTATATAATCTCATTTAAGTTAGTCCCTTATCTTAGCAAACATGAGTTTCAAGTACTATTTAAGATAGTCCAATCCAGTGAAGCCTACCAAACACACCCTTATAACCTTCCATAAAGCTATCGTTTGGGAAATACGATTCACATATGCGTTAGGATTGCATGTAATACATATGCCAAGATTGTTTAGCTAAAAAGTATCATTAAAATGAGTGTAATAATAGGGTCACTGATAAAACATATATTTAATTGCACATCAATATGGAATCCTTATATGCATGTTGTTGACGCTCGGCATGCACCGAGCCGGTTCGCCCAATAAAAACACGACATGTGGGCCTTATGCACTGCACAGGCAGAAACGAGCAAATCTCCCTCTGCTTTGGACTCTGAGCTGCCTTAGGAAATTCAAGATGATGCAAATTGGCCACGTCGATGACAAGAACCCCTCTGGCCGCCGACTCACCTTACCTCATCAAGCGTGCCCACGTCCCTTCAAAAGCCAGGTGTAAACCGCCTGATTCGCCACCTCACCAGATGAGACTGCCGTCATGTGCAACAGGCAACTCTACCCACGCCCACTCCTTAGTCGAAGTATAATAGGGTCATCATGAGCAGAGGACGTGGACGAACCCCGACGACCCAACATCTGACATATCTGATATGAAGCAAACGGCTCGGCTCTGAGCCAAGGTGGCCGGCTTGTAAATTAATTCATTTGAGTTTCCTCTATAAATAGAGCAGAAGTTTTATGTAGAGACAGACTTGGACCCCTTCTATAAAGAGAGAAAAGTCTTGTTCCTTCTTGGCAACCCATAACTCATTTCCATTAAACACCTCCTTTCTCGGAGTTACTTTTAGATTATCTGTTTCTTTATAAGTTAGCCACTGGAATATCTGTGGCTCAAACACATGCACAAGAAGTTAGTACAAAAATTAAGCTACAACAGACACTGATTATCTGTTTGAATGACCGTCATGGCTATAATATTCAAGAGGAATGCTAGCAACCTTCTCTCTAATCTTCTTCTTTGGATCTTCTCCCTTTTTTGCTTGACATGTGTCATTCTCCTTACACTTAAAACAATGTCATTAATATATTATACAAGCTAACTTTTGCATTCCAAGTTTACCCTTATTAAATGTATTCAATTTATCCAAAAAAATTGGGTCATGCTAGGGAGACGCTTTAGATACCAACTTGTGTACCATCTCTCAAATAGAGCTGGAGATACAAAGAGAAGGGGGCCGTGGGACCATAGGAGAGATAGAAAAAAGTT